>NW_024537841.1:0-26927 GCF_016628075.1 Suillus paluster | reverse complement strand
CATCGAGAATGAAGATTCGGAGTATGTCGGACAAGAGGGACCGATTCATTGCGCAAAATGCCAATGCTATGGTCACATCGCCTGCAACTGCTTGCCCTGCTTGATGTATGTGGCACCTGCAGCGGGAAACATCGATCCACTCAATGCACATGCGTACCACACCACCCTGTGTCAAACTGCAATAGCCCCAACTCACACGAGCTGGAGCAGGAAATGCCCAGACTTCATCTGCAGATGTGAACCACTGGATGAGAAATACCCTGAGAACAGGATGCCCTATTTCCCTATGGAATCAGCGTGGAACCCATGCCATTCAAACGCCTTCCGCCCCCCAATATCAACCTCACCTCGCCCCTGCCCCCAACGCCTAGTTAAACGCCCCCCCCATCCCCAACCATCAACTTCCCACATCGCCCTACCCCTTCCCAAAACCATCCCAGTCCCGAACCTCATTACGACTTCCAGGCTCAATCGGCAGTGCTCCTGAACGAAATATACCCCCCTTTGTACTTTGGAAATGGAGACTCGCCTGATACCGCAGAACCCTCCTCCTCCTCCTCCCTCCTCTTCCACCTCTGCTGCCCTCGTTTCTTTTGACTCTCCCGATAGTCTACCCCCATCCTTCACCCCCATTGCCAATGTCTGAACAAACTGACGACAATACCATAAGACTCCGCATCTGGCAGCAAAATCTTAACAACTCTCCGACGGCCCAAGCCTCACTCCTTAATGACCCCAACATCGCAGAATGGGATGTTATAGCTATACAGGAGCCTCACATCAACTTCCTGCGCAATACCAGCGCGAACCATCACTGGCACATTCTTTATCCAACACTACACTACACCCAACCTCAGAGCAAGACCCGAGCTATCACATTAATCAGTGCCTTGCTAGATACCAATTCCTGGAAGCAAATATTATTCCAGTCCTCGGACGTCATAATCATCCAACTCTCAGGCCCCTATGGATGCTGTACCATATTTAATATCTATAACGATGGCAATTCACCCATTACTCTAACTGCAATCGACTCCTTTCTAGCGTCCAACCTCGCCTCCATCAAGTCCGCCGACAATGACCATATGTTATGGCTCAGAGACTTCAACCGACACCACCCTCTCTGGGAAGAGACCTGTAATAGCCACATTTTCAATTATCCTGCCACTCATCCGTTAATAGACCTCATTGCTGATTATGGAATGTTACAGTTACTACCATGCGGGATGCCGACCCTTCAATCCACCAGTACTGGCAATTGGACCCGCCCCAATAATGTCTTCGGCATGGAGCAGCTTCTAGATGCACTCATCTCCTGTGATATGGACCCCTCTCGAAGCGGCCCCAAGACAGACCATGTCCCCGTTTTAACTGTCCTAGAGCTCGACACCCCACACATCAAGGTGGAACTAAGGCAGAATTGGCGCAAAGTGAACTGGGAAGCTTTCAAAAAATGCCTTGATGGCCTCATCACTACATGACCGGCTCAACCTCTGGCATCTAAGGACAAATTTCAAGATGCGGCTCTGCATCTGACCCGCTCCATAACCAGCGCCATCGAAAGCTGTGTCCCCTTCTCAAATCCGTGTCCTCACTCTAAGTGCTGGTGGACCCGACGCCTCACTGTACTCCGGAACTGCGTTACGGAGCTCAGCCAGCTCTCCTACCTAATGAGGGGTCTCCTGTCATGAAGAACATAAGATCGCCAAGAATCACTACGTGGAAGAGATCACCACCACCAAGGAACAACACTGGATAGAATGGCTCGAGGATATTGAAGGCAACAACATTTGGATGGCAAACCACTACATCTCCTCTGAGCCTCGTGACAGAGGAAAAACGCGAGTTCCAACCCTCACCTCTACTAGACCAGATGGGACTATCGTTGAAGCCTTCACCAATGACGATAAGAGTCTTCTAATAGCTAAGTCCTTCTTTCCTCCCCCCCTTGTTGCTGATTCTGTTCCCTTAGATGCCGTCTACCCTGACCCGGTAGAACAGCTCCCTCCCATCAATCCGGAACAAATCTCTTGCACCATCACTCGACTCAGCAGATATAAGGCCCCAGGCCCGGACGGTATTTGCAACATAGTATTCAAAGAATGCGCCAGCACCCTGATCCCCTACTTGATGCACCTGAGTGACACCTATTCCCACACTTGTTAGTAACATACATAGTATAACATATTTGTTACTAACGAGGGGGGCAAACCTACACTGCAGTACTTCAGCGATAGCTGCAACAATCAGCAGTGACTTCAGGAATATTAAGAGGGCGGGTAAATAACATATATATAATATAAATAACATACATTATATAAATAACATATCAGGCTATTGATTTGTCATCTCCCCGGATATCTCCCTTACAACACTGCCGCTACACCTTCTGATGGTTCCCACGCCCCTCTCTTTCCATCTCCACATCGTCCTTGATGACGTGCTCGCTATCCCGCTCATCCCTCTCCCAACTCTAGCCGATCTTTTGGTTTTCGGGATCCTATGGACCATCGCTCGCTCTCTCAATGGACACGATGACGTTCTCATGCCACTCCTTTTGATTGCTCCAACCTCGTGTTGATCGGTCTTTGCCGGCGCTTGCTTTTACTCTTCATGCGACATGTCCCTTGCTCAGGTTCTACACTACCACCATCATGGTTCCCCTGAGAAAACGGATGTCAACATCGTCGAGAGTTACCATGACTCTTCTCAGTAGTTCCATGGATCTTCGTACTTCCAGATCATCGCTCTCTCAAATACGAGAGTCGCGGCTTCGCAGGGAGTGAGAACAGTGCCAGATTCGAGGTATGTCACTTATTCTCATGATGGTCTCTTGCTCACTTTCATCAGACGATTCTAGACACATGCAGGAGCTGCTCGCTGAAGCTGAGTTGGAGGCTGGGCAAGATTCCTTGGAGACCATGGACTTTGGAGGCGAGATTGTTGATGATAGCATAAATGAGTTCGCTGAGGACAAGCCTGTGGGTGGTCCGCTTTGGTCTGAATTTTTCAAGACATACTCTCAAGAATGGTAAGCATTTTCCCCCCTCTACATAGGTATCTAACATTTATCTCTAGGGAACCTCCTATATGCGGGCGCATTGATGTGCGGACCCAAACAAAACGTCGCCAGCATGCCAATGCCGCTTGGAAGGAGCAGATGCCCACCCTTGTTGATGGCTACTTGGCATGGAGACATGAAGCACCAACTGATGAAGACAATACCATTGCGTCTAACATGTTTCACGTTGATGTTGTTGGAATTTCCGGTAAGGTTTCATTCCTTCAATACATGGCCCTTACTTACACTCAACCACATTCAAAGGTTTTGCACGTGCCATCACCATCCAGCAGCGTCCTAATGAACCAGCGAATGCAGCCCTCCTTCGCATGGGACTTTTGGGGTGCTCCCCACTACGGCCGACTATCGCTATTCGCATCGAATGCCTCGAACTATATCACCAAATACGACGACGTCAATCCTCGTTTAGTATCCAAGCGATCACGAAGGTTTTGTGCGCACTTCATGATGTAAGTGTTGTAGCGTGTTATGTATGATGTCGTACTCACTTACTATACAGATTACATATTTTCGACAGTTTCGCGATCAATTTTCTGATGTGTTCGATATCTATCTACAAATCTTGCAGGAAATTCGGAGTCACATTGACCGGATCTTGGGCAGAGATCCCAATACCTGGTAGATCAATGGTTCTTGTCCTTCCTGTACATTCAAGGGTAACACTCCATTCTCAAATATGTAGATATAATTAAATCAATTTTACAGCAACCTAATGAGTCATTATTGTCACCAGCACGTCTTCACACGATGGATGGCAATTTCTCAGCCAAGCGATTGGACGGGTCAGGATCAGCTGATCCACGCCTATTTCAGAGCTGGTATTTTATTTCCGAGGCCGAGGTAGACAAATTCAAGGATGACGTTCGGTGTCGAACTGGTGAATCCTCCACGGTAGAATCAACGATATTGAGCGCTTGCACAGAGAACTGGACTGCAGCCAAGGCTGTGGACAACAATAAAATTACTGTGTTTGACCAGACAGGGATTTTTCTTTTAGTGTGTCGTCATGGGCTCATCGAAAGTGTAACTGAAATGAAACGCAGCGGTGAACTGTACGTGTTTTAACTCTCATTTGTACTACGCTAATCATCCAACAGCGCGAAATAGGGTCTGGCCACAGTCAACAGACTGCTCGACGTCTGCGGCGCGGATCAGGCTATCGGACACGATATTGCATGCTCATCTTGCAAAACAATTGCAACAAGTTCTATCGGAGTCAAGGCAGCTGGACTAAATCTACAGGTTGTTGTAAACGCCTTCCACGGCTTTTCTCATGACCGCCGCTGTCAGCTTCAGAATCACCCTTTGTATCTCAATGGTCTAGGACTTGAAGATCTCGAGACTTGTGAACGCATATTCGCTAGTTCAAACAGTGCTGCAATTTTGATCCGTCATGCATCATACTTCCATTGGATGCAGTTCCTCGACCTCCACTTCGATCAGTGGGACATGGACCGGTACTCAGACCTTGGTATGTCTTTTTGAGCGCCCAACAGCAATTTTTTTCTGACTATTTCAGGCACATTTCTTTACAACAACTATGTTCAAGCTCTTCAGATCATTGAGACCAACACACCCGTCCTCGAGGAATTCAAGCAGCTCCATGATCTTACGGATGTGGACTTCGTAAACTGGTGAAATGAGGAGTTTGAGTATCTCAGCAAGGTTGCTACGGAACCTACTTCGGATGCAATTGTAGTGGCTTATGTTGAACAGCTTGAGAAGCTTCAATATGCGGAGTTCGTCTTTGCGCCCTGTTTACTTGTGTAGTTCTCATTGCATGTTTTAGAGAAACATATGGCCGTCTTACTTCCGTGCCCTTTCTGACGTACACTCCCGCAAATTTCACTCGCACATCTGGCCTCAATGCCACCGCTTGCAACAATTCCAGAGCATTCGAATCTGAGCATGCATCTGCGCTATGCAAATATGAGCTGCAATTGAATGTTGTCGAAGATTTCAAGCGTCGTCACAGCATTACAGAGCGGTGGCTACCGCATGACCCAAAATACACGCAAGCAGTCAGATATTCTCAGGAACGTCAATTCATTCGTGCGGTTGAGGAATTGGAGGGCTTAGTTGTTCGGCGTCTTTTTGAGTTATCAAAGGCTAATCTTGCCGGCACTGGTAGGTGCTTATTGGACATTCAGATAAGTGATGTACTCATGGACTACCATAGGCTACAAGATGAGAAAGTATATCTCAAAGGCCATCACATGATGTTCGGCTGCCATCCGAACGGCTTTGGAGAAGTACAATAGACTCGCACCCTTACAAAATCCACCACGTCCCGTGCTCGACTATACCGAAATCGTCGGTTACGCATCCCTCGGTGAATTTTCGGTTCTGAAACACTCACGCCACGATATCCTTACAAAACCATGGACTGTGTCTGCTAATCGCGAGATGGCCGCGAGGTATTTCAAATTGGTGCAATCACACGAAGAGATTGTACGGCTCAACGTCGAGATCAAACACTTACATTGTTGGGTTGAGCACGAGGACAGGACCACATTGGAAGCTATTGATTCACTCCTCGCTGATGACCCAGATTCTCCATTCATAGCTGAGTTGAAGACATTGTATGCCAAGCACCACCATGTCAACAACAACCATCACAAGCGACTCCAACAAATTTACGCACTCGACAGATACACAGGTGATTGTCTTCCTACAGACCAGACAGTGACTGCATCCAATGGAGACAGAGATGATGAGGGTAGCGTGAATGGTCCTGAAGATGATGCTATGAACGAGGAGGCCATGAGACTTGAAGATTTAGTATCACATTCTTTGTAACTTTCATACTGTTAATTCTATGTCACATTGCTTCGATTCTCTTGCACCCTCTGTGGCATCTCTTGTCTATTTGTTTGCCCTCTGTGGCATCTCTCGTCTATTCGTTTTCCCCTGTCACTTCTCTTGCGCCCTCTGTGGCATCTCTCGTATATTTGCTTGTGACCCTTTTACTAGTAGTAGCACATTTAATTGAGCCCCGTTTGATCGGTGGGCATGACACAATATCTCGACCATCCATGTTGGCATTGCAAACTATGTGATTGAAAACTAAAGCTTAGGAAGTTGAGCTCTGCGCTGACCCTTTAAAATAGCACATTCAATTGAGCTCTCAGTGTTTGCAAATCCTACTCGATACTGTTCATTATGACTAATTTAATTCTTGCTGCCATTATCAAATGCCTCGTACCGAACAAACAGACTCAATAATCTTACTTCTTGACTGTGCTCACTTCACTGTTGTTTTACTCAATGTTGTCTATGTCACCTCGCTTGTTCCCTGTTGAGCTGGATCCTGTCCCTAATCGTCTAGAGTATCTTGATTTGCAAGGGGAAATTGTAAGTTTATCATTTAAATGATTCGAGCTACTGTTGAATCTGTTTTTCAAGAAAGATCACTTCGAAATAAAACTATCAGTAGCATTCGAGTTCTTAAAGAAACCAGGACACTTTTGCGCATCCCCTCAGATTGTTACCACTGTTGCATCTTCTTGTCCCCTCGAGACTGAGGCTGAGGTGGCCACAGCAACAATCATGCATGATATTTTGCTGAATCGGCTCGCGCCACTCGTCTGTCAGCGCTGGTTCTGCTGGAATGAGGTCAAACTACCTAAAAGCATGGTTGAGAGTATGTATGATTCACTTGTGGCTTTGATAAGTTTGTTTTAACAGTTGTGCGGCAGGAATAGCAGCATTGGACCAAAATTCTAGCACGTCCTCTGAACATGTCCAACCAGACGGTTTCTTATTTCCAAATCCCTCAGACTCATCCAACGGTCGCCGCGCTCATCAGACTCCTGACGACAGTATCACATCTTTCACATCCGAGTCATTTGACTTCCTGACTTCGTGGTCTAACACCAACCATTCGAGTGACTCGACTTTCCCTACGTTTGGCAGCCCAGATTTCACTTCTACGCCATTCCCTCGACCATCTGCACTTCCTGTGTCCAAGGGCCATGATCTCGCTGAAGCAAGCAGAGTCACAAAGCGGCGCCCTAAGCATGTCACACAGCCGAACGACACTGGTTATCATGTCCGTATACTACCAGGCAGCACAAGTCCCCTCACAATACCATCACGCGCTTTCGTCTTAGCAGCCCAGCCACTACCTAATACCAGTGCTGCTGTAGAACATGCTGCTCGTATAACAGAAGATCGCATTCTTTCGGGTGGTCTGAGCCCCCCATCACGACCTTTCATATTAGCGAAGCGCACGTCCCCTGCCGTAAAGAAACTAACGGCTCAACCAACTTCTTCTGATGCGAAGGAATCACGCAAACGTCACAATGTGGGTGTTCTGACCCTGAGAAATGTCCTGACAACTAACGGATTCTGACAGGGAAAAAAAAACAGCTGGTCAGCAATGAGGCGGGAAATGCAGTGCAAATGAAAACCATGTTGCGCGGCGACAAGGACGGAGTTTCAGTCACTAACCACATTTACCTCATGACATCTGATCCAGGTCCCGTTCAGTCGACTCGCGATGCAGGTTATGACCGTATCTGTGGTGAAATCGACAGTGCACTTCTTGGCCTTTCCCTTCACCACAGTACTAAGGACAAGATCTGGCGCTGCATCCAGCAGGTTGAAGGATACCAAGTAAGCAGTTGGAAGGCCATACTTGTGAAGCTTGATATCCCAGAAAAACGCCATCACAACATGCTTCAAATTATGGCTAGTGCAAGTTGTGACCGTAAACTTAGTGAGTTCCGCCCGTTCGGACTCTGTTTCAACCTGACTAACCTTCAATCTAGTCTGGACTTAGTTGTTTCGCTTCGCTCCATTCTCGCATATGATGGACCACTCATATTGCTTCGTTCACAATATCTCGGTTCGCTTCATGTATTTGTCCTTGTCCCTGAACTTGAAATGTATAAAACTTTGCTGCCATTCACTCCTTGACTTCAATGGTTCCTCGTCCGACTCCTAAAATTCATCGAGTGCGTGCACAACTGATGGCGACCCAAAAGGCTCAACAGCGTGCCCGTCGCAAAGCACTTGCTGATGATATTGACACTGCCAAGGAGTCGTACGAAGCAGAGGCTGCTGACATAGCACAAAAACATGGCCGGCAAGTCTGCATCATAAATATCTTATTGCTGATATATATTAATTGTCTTGTAGATCAGTGAAGTGGACCAGAAACCAGCTGTTTCTTCGCAGTCGCATGCTGCAGAAGACCAGAGGTGTTAACTCCTGGAACACATTTGTCAAAGCCCGACTCAAGGATGAAAATGAAGGTCAGTGTAATGATTTAATTTGCGAAGTAACACTGGTGCTCACAAATCTTTCGTTAGGCTTAGGCAGAGGCGATCGCACAAAACTTACGGCCTTCATCGCAGAAAACAAGGCCACGTTACTCCGAGATTATTGCAAGCTAACCTTTGCTGAAAAGCAAGCTTACAATGCCTGTGTTCTCGAGGATCGCCAAGAAAAGAACTGTACTGCACGTTCAAACCCAAAGGCCGTCAAACATGATGTGAATGCAGCATTCACATCCATGGATCATGAGGTATGTCGCAGTATCTTGCGCCCTCTGTGGCATCTCTCATCTATTCATTTGTCCCTGTCACTTCTCTTGTGCCCTCTGTGGCATCTCTCGTCTATTCATTTGCCCTCCATGGAATCTCTCGTCTATTCATTTGCCCTCGTGGCATCTCTCGTCTATTCGTCTGTCCTTGTCACTTCTCTTGTGCCCTCTGTGGCATCTCTCCTCTATTCGTTTGCCCTCGTGGCATCTCTCGTCTATTTGTTTGCCCTCCATGGCATCTCTCGTCTATTCATTTGCCCTCGTGGCATCTCTCATCTATTCGTTTGCCCTCCATGGCATCTCTCATCTATTTGTTTGCCCTCTGTCTACTCATTTGTCTCCACCGTCTCTGGCACATCTACATTTATCTATTTACCGTCCGAGACACCACCACTAATACAACTGAAATTTATCCTCAGTGGATGGGTGTCCATGCACGCACTGGTCTGGAGGGGTTTTATGTGGCAGTACACGGCGGAATTGAAGATCTTGCAGAACCAAAGATTTTTTTTACAGAGAAATCTCAAAAATTTGTTCGGGACATGCTAGGCATTGAGCCACAGCATCTCGGACTGAAGCTGGAAGCATTCGTGATTAGCAAGCTTGGTATGTTATCTTTGTCCTCATCTTGTAGCCTACTGATTGTCTCAAAGATGAACATGTAACACTTAACCATCAACGGCCGCTCAACAAACTTATTAGTGAATGCTGTGAACTTATCCAAGATAACCTTGGTATGTGCTTCGTGGTGTCCCCTCATGCCATCACTAACATAATTCATCAAAGAATTTATCTTAATGGAAAAGAATGTGTCAGGCAAAGTCAAAATGAATTATACAAACTATGAGCGCGCTATAGTAGAACGTCATGGTGTCGAGCTAACTAAGTGGCCCTTGCCGGGGGGGGTGAAAAATCCCTCGAAGGCTGGTGGAAGAGCGCAGGTTCAGGTTTTGTTAAATGCTCTCAAGTCTGATTTGTGCAAGTGGGTGTCTCTCTCAGACGAGGAGCTTGTCAAGAGGATGAAGGATAACTGGGATCGGCATGCACATGGGGAACAAGTTTACTTGCAAAGGAAAGCCAGGGCTCGTGTTTCACAACCCAAGAGTAAAGCCACTGTCAACACTGATGACGAGTTGAGCTCAAGCTCAAGCTCAGACTCGGATTCAGATTCGGACTAGTACTATGCACCTTCTAGACACATTGATAGGACAGTAATGATAACACTGAGTGCAATAATCATCAGGGTCAAGCTCGTTTGATTGAAAAAAAGGTTCACGTCACATTAGGAAGAACATGATCGTGGTAGCGTGGTGATCATGGTAGTGTGGTGATCATGGTAGCATGGTGATTGTGGTAGCACGGTGATCATGGTAGCGCGGGACTTGGGCAAGGACACGTCGCATGGAGAGTAAAAGCAAACGCCGGCAAAGACCGATCAACACGAGGTTGGAGCAATCAAAAGGAGCGGATAGAGCTGGGCCAGGAATGACTGCGGTAGCGAGCACATTGTCGAGGACGATGCGGGGCATGAAAGAGAGAGACGTTGGAGGTGTTAGAGGCGTCAGGAGGCATAAGGACAGCAACATACCTTGTAGCTCCTGGCAAGAGATTATACAGGGCAACGAGAGAAGGAAAAGAGTGTCGTAGAATGCAAGGGTGTTGACAAGCTAAAACCAAAAGAACAGCTAGAGTTGGGAGAGGGATGAGCGGGATAGCAAGCACGTCGTCAAGGACGATGTGGAGATGGAAAGAGAGGGGCGTGGGAACCATCAGAAGGCGTAGCGGCAGTGTTGTAAGGGAGATATCCGGGGAGATGACAAATCAATAGCCTGATATGTTATTTATATAATGTATGTTATTTATATAATGTATGTTATTTATATTATATATATGTTATTTACCCGCCCTCTTAATATTCCTGAAGTCACTGCTGATTGTTGCAGCTATCGCTGAAGTACTGCAGTGTAGGTTTGCCCCCCTCGTTAGTAACAAATATGTTATACTATGTACGTTACTAACAAGTGTGGGAATAGGTGTCACTCAGGTGACTTGACGCACCTTTTCAATGCGGTCTTCTCTCATCGTGTCTATTACCAGCCATGGTGTTGTTTTTCTACAGTTGTCCTTCAAAAGCCGGGAAAGCCCAACTACTCAATCCCGAAAGCCTTCCGTCCAATTGCCCTACTCAACACCATCGGCAAGCTTCTCACGGCCGTTGTAGCAGAACAATTGACTTACATATTGGAACACCATTGACTCCTCCCAAACACGCACTTTGGTGGACGCCCAGGAAGGTCCACAACAGACTCCCTCCATCTTCTGGAGGAAACCGTTAAAAATGCATGGAGGTCACACAAAGTAGTATTGGTGCTGTTCCTGGACATAGAGGGCGCCTTCCCCAATGCTGTCACGAAAAGACTACTCCATAATATGTGCATGAGGTGCATCCCAGGTGATCTCATTCATTTCACAGAACAGGTACTCACAAACCAACAAACACAGCTCAAATTTGACAGATTTGTATCGGATTGGTTCCCGGTTACCAATGGTATCGGACAGGGAGATCCATTATCAATGATCCTGTATATCATCTATAGTTCGGGGCTGGTAGACATAGCGAAACCCCGGAGGGGACGAGAATCACTCAAAGAGCTAACTCTCGCCTTTGTGGATGACACTGCCTTCATTGCTGTAGCAAAGGACTTCACTGAAGCCCATTGTACATTAGCAGACATGTTAGAACGTCTGGGCAGGGGCTATGAATGGTCACGAGATCATAACTCTCAGTTCGAGACTAATAAGTTTGCATTAATGGACTTCTCGATGAATCAACATAAAGAGCACCCCCTTATGCACCTTCAGGGATCCGTTATTCAGCTGACACCAACCCATTGTTTTCTGGGCATAATATTAGATCAGGAACTGCGGTGGAAAGCTCAAGTAGATAATGCTGTCGCCCGGGGAACAACCTATGTATTCCAGCTACGTTGTCTCTCCTCTGTTTCCAAGGGCATACCACTTCGTTTAATGCACCAACTATATCAGGCTGTCACCATACTGAAAATGCTCTATGCAGCCAATCTTTGGTTTTCACTGACACACCGCGAGGGAACGGACAAACTCCAACAAGGCTCATTCGGCATCACCAAGAAGCTCTCCTCCGTTCAATGCATTGCAGCCATCGCTATAACGGGAGCCATGAAAACCACAGCAACAGACATACTTGAAGTTCACACCAACCTCCTACTCACCACCCTTCTCCTCCAGAACACGTGCTACCGAGCTATCATTTGCCTCGCCACTCACCCAAAGACCCATCCCCTCTATGATCCCCTGCGATGAGCCGCAAGGACCTATGTCACCTCACATCAGTCGTCCCTACACAGACTCACTCACTGCTTCTCCATCACCCCTGACGACGTCGAAACACTCATCCCATCACGTTGTTCCCCTTCTTCCTTGAACCCTTGGACCACACACATAGCCGACTCCAAAGCAGATGCCATCGCCGAACACGAACAACTAGAAGATAATATCCAGATTTACAGCGACGGTTCAGGATATAAAGGAAAGATTGGAGCTGCTGCAGTGCTCTTCCATGCGGGAAGACCCCCTAGAACACTGAGATTTCACCTGGGAACAGACAAAGAACACACAGTGTTTGAAGTGGAAGAGGTCGGGTTAACGCTGGCAGCAAGGTTGATTTCCACAGAACGAAACATCACCTTCCCCATGTCCATCTCGATAGACAACCAAGCCTCGATACAAGCAGGTGAGAGCTTCTATTCATGACCAGGCTCCTATCTGGCAGATCGCTTTCGCAGGATGATGGGAAACATCGCCAAGATCCATGATGATTTCGCAGTGACTGTTCAATGGGTACCAGGCCACTCGGATGTTAATGGCAATGAAGAAGCAGACAAACAGGCGAAGTTAGCAGTGGAAAGCAGACAGAACAATAGCCCCTCGGCTAAACTGCCCAAATTCCTCCATCATGACACCCTCCCACTCAGCATCTCAGCACTCAAAGAAGTACACCACAAGGAAATGCACAATTGATGGGAACAACTTTGGCGTAAATCGCTGAGATTCAACTGCATGCATCAACTCGACCCCAAGCTTATTCATCGCTCTTTTGTCAAGCTCACGGCAGAATTCCCCAAGCGACTCACCGGACTGTACATGGCCCTCCGCACAGGACACACACCGCTCAACAAGCATCTTCATCGCATCGGCAAGATTGAAAGCCTGTGCTGCCCACACTGTCCAAATATTGACGAGACTGTACATCACCTCTTGATCACTTGTCCGCAATACCAACACGAACGCCACCTTCTGACCTGCACCCTAGGACGTAGAGCCACATCTATACCATATCTCCTCTCTGACCCAGAAGCCACCCCACATCTCATCTCATTCGTCAATGCTACAGGGAGAATGAAAGCCACCTTCGGTGAAGTACTTCTACCTCACACAACCACAGACAGATAATCACTTGCTCCCGTTAACGACAGATCATTAGGATACTATGCACTGTGATACCAGATGCCTAGTGCTGTCATCCCCTACTTCGCTGCCTCCCCCCATCACCTCACCTCTCCCTCACCCACTCGTCCACACGGAATCACCATCACTACCTTGGATTCAATCAGCGAATCTGAAGAATCCTCTCATCAACCACAAGACCCTTCCCATATTACATTCACTGCATTCAAACCGATTCCTGTACCAAGCCTACCTAGTAGGCCGAGTACGCATTCCACAGTATATCTGATAGTTGTGTACAATCTACGCACCAAAGTTTGAAGTCATCTCACCTCTAATGAATCGCGCGCCTAAAACGGCCGGCGGTGTGGGTACAACAATTCTGCTGGGTGCAGAAAGTGTTGGGTCTTGCTGCCTGCTGCTATACCTGCAAGGAGGTGCATTCGACCCTAGAGGGTTTCTGGACTAGAGCTAGGTAGTGCTCAGAGAGAAAAGTGAATCAAGAGAGCACTGCTCATGGTGGTGGCTCAAGAAGATTGATTGTCTACATAAGCAGTAAAAATGCGTACATAAACTAAGGAAAGTAATAGCAAGTGAAACTAAGTAAAAACCATTAATACAAGCCCAGAGTAACATGACTCCCTACAGCAGGAATGGTGGACTGATGGGGCACGTCCCACATCAGGGCATTCACAGATTCAGAGATGCAACCAGGGCACTGGGGGCCCTTAGACTAGACTAGACAGTACTGTCCTCCATAGAGTAAACTCTCAATAGGACATAAATTGGAATCAAAAAAAGAAAAAAAAAAAAAGTATTCCCCCTGCTCCTTTCCGCCCTCCGCACTATCCTCCGCCTTCCCCGCTCCAATCAAGTATTCCCCCTGCTCCTTTCCACCCTCCACATTATCCTCTGCATCTTCCGCTCTGCTCCTAGTCGGCCCGCCACTAGTAGCACTTACCTCTCAATCCTCAAAGTGGACCTAAGCGGACCACTCATCCTATTGTCGGACAACATTGGACCCGCTCCAAATTCGGGGCACATACTCGGCTAAGGGCGCAGCACAAGAGCTGAAGCCAAGCCCCGACCCCTCCACTTCTTGAGCTGGCACAGTACCTAACAAGGGGGAGATGTAACAACTGCGCTTAACTGCACGTACCACATCCCTTTGATTTGTTTGTCTTTCTTTTGACCTTTAACTTTACCCCTCAAATATGCGCTTATATTCGATATCTGTCTGTCATTGTGATACTGATATATGTCTCTTATTTATTCAATCTGAGTAAATTAGCTACTCCTTATCTCATTAGATTACTCCCTGTTTATCCCGAGTCTCATATAGCCCTAGCTGCACTTACTTATATATGAGTTGGAGTACTACATCAGCAAACATTGATTTTGCAACAATTCCCACACGCTTGACAAGTCCGCACAAGTCCGCACAAGGATCACAGGTCCCACAGACATCATAAACAAATGACCACAAGCAAGTGCAAGCCCACAAGCTCACACACTGTACAAGCGACACAAGCTGTTACACTCTGTAGCACTTGTAAATGACATATATCACACTAGTGAGTTTATATACATATATGCGCAGTGAGGAGAACGGACTATTTACTATTCTACAAGGTCTTATTTTCATTTTTATTAATAACAGTGGTACAGTAGAAATGCTCATAATGCATAATTTTAAAAAATCAAAACAAATCCCTAGAAAATCATTCTTGGCACCACCAAACTATCCATTACCAACAATAAATGGACCAGGCCCATCACTATCCATGGATTGCTTTTTGTGCCAAAAGTCATTGTATTCTAATTTGTTATGAATCATTATGCATTATGCATTATGAGCATTTCTACTGTACTATGAAACAAAAATGTACTTACTACTCAGTGTCATGCTTAAATAGTAAACATTGTGATACTGTTTTTCCTCCGGCGCTCTGAGTGCATGCGTCTGACATTGAGGTCAGCCAATAATAGACGCTGATTTGCAGCTTCTGCCTGGCGGTAGGAGATATGGATAAGTATTTGATGGTGCTCCAAAAGGCAGTCGGCCAGGTGTTTTTGAGCTTGACACACTTTGCATTTGGCCTGGGCTGCCTCGAGTGCAAGGTTGGAGTCTTCTTCTTCTGCTGGCTGATCAAACAAGTAGCTGGACTCGGCTGAGCCTCGTTCCTGCAGATGGTGGGATATGAGTAACAAAGCAACACATAAGCAGGTGCAACTCACAAAATGCATTGGTATAGGTAAGCTCTCGTCATCATCATCTTCCTCCTCCTTGACAGGGTGCGATTGCGGAGAATGTGTAGGGCACGGATGTCCTTTATCAGGCCAACTTTCAAGGGATGATGAGGCTCGAGGAGTTGAGGGAGAACAATAGTTAGTTTTAGGAGAGGAACAAGTAAATATCTCAGAATGAGAGAACATATGGATGTACATGTGCCTAGACTGAATGATAGAAGTGTGGGAACGTAAGTGCACGCATCATCAATGCCAACACCTACCTGTCCAAAGTGCAGGAAAGTTTTCACCAAGGACTCCAGTGTCACTCACCATCTAAGTCAGCCTCGGACATCTTGTCACAGTTCCATTCGTGACATCGTTGACATCTTGGAATTCACGGACATAGTTCCACCACGGTGATCCCTCAATCTGCCTCAGAATTTGGATATCAGTGTTGATATGGGTCAGGGATTTGGTGTTGGGGGTGACTCACAATTCGATGCTCAGGCCGAGGATTCCATGGATACCAACTTAGATGGAGGCCTCACAGGAAATTTACCTCCAACTAATGAGGAATGGTATGAGGGTGCAGCCAGGTGCTATTCTCAGGAAGGCATCACATTTCTGGATCTTTTTGACACCGACAAGCATGCAGAATACAGGAAGGAGAACCTGTTTTATCCATTCACATCGAGGGAAGAATGGGAGGTCGCCGACTTCCTCCTGTGTTCTGCCCTTGGCATGGCAGCAATCAATACCTTTTTGCAGCTCTCTATGGTATGTATCTTCCTTGTTGCTTTCATGCTTTGATCATGACATTACCTTGCAGATAAAACAATTACAACTGTCATTCAACAATGCCAAAGATTTGTGAAGCCGAGCTGAAATGCTGCCAAAGGGACTGAGCTGGAAATGCCAACACATTCCATCGCTTCATGGCACAAAAAGCCCAATTCGACTATTTTGGAGGGACCCGGTCGAGTGTTTGGAGAGTCTTTTCAGTAATCCCCTCTTTCATGACCAACTTGACTTCATCCCTCGTCGCATTTACAGGACTGCAGCACAGCTCCTGCATGTGTATTCGGAATGGTTGACGGGTGATGCTGCTTGAAGCATCCAGGTACGTACTGTTTATGGACTCATGATGTGCACCATCTCACAAGACTGTAGGATCAACTGCCCAATGTCATGACAATGACAGGTGCCAGGGTCACACACCCGCTTCTGCTAGGCCTTGCCAACATTTGCATGTGCACTCGTACAAAGCTCTCATCCAAGGTGTTCATGCTCACGGCTCTCCTCCCTATCCTGCAGTACCTACACCCCAATCAACAAATGTGGGGATGCTTGAAGATCGTCTCATCCACAAATGTCTTTTGATCGTTTTGCAGCCCCTGATGAAAGCTGCCAAACTTGGAATTATGATGTCCAACCCAGTGGGAAACATCCGCCACTGTTTTACCCCCCTTGCTGCATACATTGTTGATACTCCTGAGGCATGTATGCTCACATGTGTGTGCGGTAAAACTTCTCCATTTACACTGGTGTTGTATCTGCAGTTCAGGGACAACTTTCGTCACCCCACACATACACGCGCCATCACTCTTGATCAGCTCACCAGCGTCGATATTGATCCCAATGACCTCAAAGCTTTTTTTGCTGCATGCGCGGATTTCTGGCTAAATGGTGTCTTTGCACCTTTCTGGAAGGGCTGGCGGTTCGGTGATCCTGCAATCTTCCTTACACCGGAAGCTCTGCATCACTGGCATAAGCAATTCTATGACCACGTCGTCCAATGGTGTCTTGTAGTTCTTGGAGCGGTGGAATTTGATTTCCGGATCTCAATATTGCAACCCGTCACAGGTTATCACCACTTCTCCAATGGAATCTCCAAACTGAAACAGGTCACAGGCAGAGTCCACCAT
Source organism: Suillus paluster (assembly GCF_016628075.1). Lineage (NCBI taxonomy): Eukaryota > Fungi > Basidiomycota > Agaricomycetes > Boletales > Suillaceae > Suillus > Suillus paluster. The sequence continues at coordinate 9,655 of NW_024537841.1, read as the reverse complement.
GATATACAGTGTTATATTGTTGGACTGATTGCTGGTGCAGCCCCTTGTCGATTTGTGGTTGCAATTTGTGCTTTAATGGATGTCCAATACTTCGCGCAGTCTCCCTCACCTGATGACAGCGTACTGACATCTATCGACAGATCGCTCGCAATATTTCATGACAACAAAGATGCCATTATGACACTAGGTGCTTGGATGGGTACAAAGAGAGCCATCAATAATTGGCACATACCCAAGCTGGAGCTCATGCAGAGCATTACCGCTAGCATATCCCAAGTCGGCACCCTCATCCAGTGGTCCACAGATGCAACTGAACACGCACACATCTCCGAAATCAAGGAACCAGCGTGGTGCACGAACAACAACAATTACGATCCCTAGATCTGTCATCACTTAGATCAAGCAGAGAAGCTGCATCGTTTTGCAATTGCTACAACTCTCAAGAGCCTTCCTGCTGATCCCGATCTCGAAGAACTTCGTGAGGTTGAAGGGGACAATGACGATGACAGGGACTGGGATGAGGACGAGGAAGAAAAAGGGGCAAGTAGTGAACCGATGGATCCACCAACTGCACTTTTAGAAGAGCTGAATCACACATGGACCAGTTCCAACTACTTCAGCAAAATAAGAATGTTGGCTACTGCAAGGCACGATGAAATTCCCCAGGCTCACCCTCCTTGTACGTTCCTTGCTGGAAGCACCGCCATTCATCTCAACTGTAACCCCACCTGCACTGGCGTGAAAATTGACAAGGTCGCCGATCAATTCAACATCCCAGATCTGTGGTATGCTCTCTCAGACTTCCTTCAATGCGATGCAAGGAATGGAAATGGAGTTTTTGGGGTGGGGGTCCCAAGAAGATCACTGATCGACCGCCCCTTGAATATCCCTTTCAAGCACATTCAAATATGGCATACTGTTCGCATGCAGCAAGTTTGTCTCCACAGTCACTAGCCTGAGGGAGCACTTGCTGAACAAACTTGCCGACCATTCAGACAGACAGGTGAATTGTTGTTGTAGGGTGCGTTGGTCCACAGTACTCATTCAATACTCCATAGCATTGACTAGTCTTGACTCTGAATCCATTAGACGCCATGGCAGATGACCCACTCACTCACCAAATTTCCCCAACTTCACATGCTACTACTTTGTTTGATACTCAGTTCGACGGGTTGCCCACCTGAGGGTGGTCACAGGAATGATCTCATCAAAGATCTACTCAAATCAGAGCTCGACGGCCACATCATCTTTGAAGGCAACTTGAACATCAAACACAGTGCTAGCCTTTTCCACCACCTCATTCCCAAATCGTTATTGAAGACCAAGGATATCGCAAAAATCAAGTACTATGGCAAAAATAATGGACCACCAGTATATTTCCATGGCGTGTGGAACTTCAATCGAAAAAAAAAGCACAAAGAGAACAATAAGAACATCAACTCCAGGTCAGACAACTCAGATGGCACTAGTGCAGATGTCACTGACACGGATACCGAGGCCTTGGATTCTCAATGTTCTGGGATAATGTCTCAAGACACAGATGGCACCTGGAGCTGTGATGAATATGATGGGACCACAGAGCCAGGATTGAAGAGGGCACGTAAGCCTTCATCGACTGAGAAAGACTTACAGTGCCTCTTCAAAGCCATTCAGTACACCCTGCACCATGAATCGAAAATCCGGACCAAACTTCCCTTCCAAATATCGAAAATCGAACAATACTGGTCTGCAGAGTTTGCCAACTCACCAATACCAGACCCTTACAATGCACAAAAGCCTGATCTTGCTCTGTTTTATTACAAGAGTAAAGTTTGCGAGAAAGCATGGACAGACATCCTGAGCTTTGTCGAGCATACATCCTCTGATTTCAGCAAGAGGCGTGACCTAGGAGTGTACTGGGGGTCCACCACTAAAGCATATCTCATCATGTGAGAACAGCTGTGGCATCGCTTCATCCTCTCATTCTTTATCTCTGCCGAACAACTTTATGCTCATTATTGTGACCACTTGGGCCTCATCATAACTCTTCCAACTCCCATCCAATCGTCACCTGCTCGTGTTGCTGATGCAATAGCTACTCTCTCATTAGCGGATCCGAGCCTCTTGGGTCTCGACCCCACAACCCATATGTGCATCCCTTCTTGCAAGGGTACTCACACTGACCTAGTAGTGGGGGTGATCAGTTGGGTAACCGACAATGCTGGTAAAATATTCTCAATTATGGCTGTTCTATGGAAGAGCCAGGGTCTATTTTGTCGTGGAACAGTTTGTTACCGTGTTCGGGATCCTGTAGAAGGGAAATAATATGCGATGAAAGATTGTTGGGTGGCTGAGGTAAAGAGATTCCACAAAGTAGACGTCCTTGAGAGGGTCAAGGGCATCCCTAATGTGATCCAACTCGTAGACCATTGAGATGTCCTATTCGACAGGGAGCCTGACTGCACAGCCCACATTCAGGATAGATATGGCATTCGGCCTGAGGACAGGCCAGACAAGAAGTTCATTGACAGGTATCACCGGCGCCTTCTCTTGACCCCCTGTGGAGATCCGTTATGGGATTTCAGCTCCAGAAAGGAACTGATTTGTGCCTTTCGCAATTTTGTGGTCGGTGAGTTCAGTTTCATGTGTTTGATCATGAAATGATAATCCAACAACGAGTTCTACATGGAGACCTTAGCCTGAACAATTTCATTATCCATGAAGGCATTGGGTATTTCATTGATTTTGACCATGCGTCAATCATGAAGGAGGGCAAGACATTTACTATTTCGTTTGGTACTGTAAGTTTGAACATGAAGTTCGCAGTTCTCGCTATTGATTGTCAATCTCACTATTGCAGGGAACTGTGCCATATATTTCTATGCGCATTTTGAAACAATGTCAAAGAACGCCAACATCCTCAAGAAGTCAAGGGCAAGTATTATCACAAAGAATAGCGCCAACACCAACAGCATTGCTCAGTTGAAACTGGTTGAGCACAACCCCAGTGATGACCTCGAGTCACTGTTCTACATTTTTTTCAAATTCGTTTCAAAGTATGGCGGTGCGCACAGTGCAGTTGCTCCAACTTGGGATAAGACAACTATGCCATGGGCGGATGCTTACAAGAATTTGGGTGCTACAAGCGGTTTGCTTGCCACCTTTTTGGCAAAGAAGGGAGCCATGTCCGAAAGTGATATTCTGATAGACAGGGTATCAGACTACTTTGCAGAATTCAAGCCCATTGTTGACGAATGGCGCAATCAAATTTATCACATGAAGTCCAATCTCAATGGGGCCATTGTTCACGATCACATCTTCCAAATGCTTGTCAAATTCATTATGAAACTTGACGATGAAAAACCCACCCCATTGCCCTCTCCAGTAGCTCCCCCTGGTGCCCCCCCCCCCCTGCCCCCCCCTGTGCTCCCCCCCCTTCTCCCCCTGTGCTCCCCCTGGTGCCCCAAGTCATACTGGAGCTCCCCCCATGACAGGATCTTCGCTCCGTCGTTCATTAAGGCTCAGCACACTGGCAGGCCAGACCTAACGATGCTAGCAGGGACCGACATAATTTTGATTCCTCTTATTACAATATCCGTGTACCTCGCTATACGTTTGTCCTTCCTATGCCTCCCTTAGTGCACCACGCCATCATGATTATGTCATGTTCATGCCCATAAACTATACCTTAGGAAGTTCATACATGATAAAGTCATCTGGACTCTGATCTCTCAGATACATGCCTCCAAAGAAGAAGCCCAGGCGTTCTTCTCCAGATCTGGAGGCAACTACTTGGCGAAGCTCAAGATCTAATTGTGGTGTTGGCAGTCATGCAGCACAGCTTCAAATAGTTGGAGAAATGGTTGCTGCCAGGAAATGACTGAAGGGTGACAATCTTCAAATCAGCAGCTCAGAAGAAAACCCTATGGCACCTTCACAGCTTCAGAAAGGGAAAAAAAAATGTAATATGAATTTATTTTGACTATGTTCAAGCTAATTTTTTCAGCCTCCTGCAAAACCTTCCAGCATTCCCAAGAACAAACAGAACGAATGCAGAATAACAGGAAGCAGTCAGCATCCTCAGGCCCCTACTTCCTGTCCAAATCCATATGTGGCTCGCTCTTCCAAAAGGTTCAGATTCAAGGAACCCCAGTCCAATGGTCGCGAGAAGGCCAGGGAGGGACAGCCTATGCAGAAGGAAACACAGTCCAGTGATCACAAAACGGTTGAGCGGAACATGGGTCAGTGAGACCCAAGTCATGAGAGGGAGTCTGCAGAACGTAATAGTGGTCGCCAGAAGGACAGGCAGGATATGGATGATGACAGGGAGTCTCCACCCAGCTCTCATGGAAGTGATGAGTCTGAACATGACAATGCTGACCATGATTTCGACAGCAATACACAGATGTGAGTGTGCTTCTGTGTCGCTTGTGTGCTTCCTGATATTATACTCTCATTGCAGTGATAGAGATGTTATGCACCCATGAATGGACGACACAGGCGACACAATGGATTTCGACGAGAATCTGAATCAATCTTTTCCTGACGATGAAGCTTGGGGGGGGGGGGGGTATTCAACAAGGAGATCCGGATGGCGAGTGCACAGATATGGAGTAGGATAAGGTATTTACATTTTCACTCTCTATTCCTGTGTTAACTATATGTACTCAAGGCTTATGATGTTCTCGAGCATCATCATGCAAAGAACGGGCAGTGCAAAGCTCCTTCACCAACCCATTTGTCACAGGGGAAGGGAAAGGACTATCCATGTACTTTCAATTGCTCAGAATCCCCTCAGCGATGCGCATCCCAACATGTTTGCTCTAAATCTTCTCACCCACGCTCTCCTCAATGCATCAGGCCCTCGAAGTCCCCTCATCAATACCCATCATCTGGAGGAGTTTCTGCTGTTTGAACGGTTCAAAATGCTCACCTGCATGTCGTTTCTCTTGTTCAAAGTCTCCACATCAACAACAATCATCTCAGCAAGTCAGATATCCACGCGCTTCATCCTCATGTACTCAGTCTCCTCTTTGGTGCCCATCTCGACCAGTCACTTCCTCAAGTTGCAGTCACATGCAGCCCACCTCTCGTGGATGCTCTCTGTCACACTCTCCATCTGACTCTACTCTGGCTGCAAACCATGAACGCTCTTGTAGCTCTACACCCGAAGATGCTCATTGATCTGGCAACAGCAAACGGAAGGTCAAGCCAAGCCAGGGGAACCCTTTGAAGCTAGGGTTTTATCCACCCACTTGGCAAGTATTCCTGCAGACGGCTAAGTTAGAGATGCGGCTGCAGGCTGTTTTAGCCCACCCAATTCCAGAATCCCAGGACACCCTCAACCTTACTCGAGAAGTCTTGGATGCCATGCTATGGACATACCACGAGAAGAAGAATAAACTCGAGAGAGGTATGTTCTCCTTACACCACCGTCTACCCTTCTCACGTATTTTTAAGGTTACTTTCCAGAGTACGATGCAGATATGTGCCGGCTGGTAGGTTCTTCATTTATTGATGGCAAATGCACTCACTGATATGTTGATGAGCTGTGTGATGATCTCTTCACGTTCTGCACAGAGCTCAAAAAGGTCATCATCTCTATCGCAAAAAGGGCATATGATATCTTCCCGCAGGACTCCGCAATGCGAAAGGAGGAGGTTCAAAAGCAGGTCACTGCTGCTGCTACTAGGCTCCTCAAGAGCGGTGACTACCTCCGGCTCCCTGACTCGTCTGGTGTAGGTCATGACTCCTGGTAATTGCGTCATTTACATTTAATTCTCGCAGGGACAATTCAAGAATTTCATGGTGCAGGCTCTCAAGGGCGCATGTCTCGAATTCTACTACAGCAACAGCAAGAAAGCATTGAAGAACACAGACAAATTCCGCCACACAATCCCCGTCAATGCGATGCTTCTTGTAGCAGCGGTGGTATGCTTATTGTTCTATATTATTTCGTCACTGATGATTCAACAGTTGAAGGGTGTTATCTCTGGCTTTCGGGAGACCAGCACTGACAAGGTTCCTGATCTAAGCGCTGAACAGTGCAGGACCCACTTTGTCAATTTACAGAAATCAGTTGACACGCTGCTTAGGCAATGACACGGGTAGACCCGTGGGTGTCACCAGCATCACCTGCACCCGCACCCGCAGGTACACCCACACCCGCACAGCAGGTTCGGGTGTTATGGTGGGTTGGTGGGTAGCACACCTGCAGGTACACCCATGGGAGGTACACCCGTGGGTGCACACTAGCATAGCTCAAAAAAACAAAAAATGTAAATGTAAATAAGTACTAGGTTAATTCAACACGATCCTGTCCCACCCGTCCGCAAGCTCCTCCTCAACATCACCCTCAATGTCTGGCAAGGCAGAGACTTTCAGTATATCCTCTGTCTTGATGAGATTCAGATGGCTCCAAGCATTGAGGCACAACAATGCCTGTGTTGACTGTGCAGACAGACGCAAATGAACGTGAGAGAGAAGGAGCCTACCACAACTAAAAAGACATTCGACATCTACAGATGTAGCTACAAAAAAAATGCTGTTAGAACAATCCACAATCGAGTAATGAGTCAAACGTACCGGGAATCATAAGATAATCAAGTGCCATGCGTGATAGGTGGGGATAAGAAGTGCATCGCTCGTGCCACCATGCGATAGCATTAGTAGAAACATTCTCAACATCAGCGCTCAGGTAGCGGTCCAGTTCATTTCCTAAGTCAGTCGATGTAGGTGGCGCGAGTGCTTGCATCTTGTCAAAAATATTCTAAGTAGAACACATTGGTCAGTCACAGTAAAAGGAATGATGAGGAATAAAAAACACACCGAGTAATAGGTATCTACTGCTGGTGTAGCCAGAACATTGGCCTCGACCTCACCATCAGCATCATCTTGAATTTCCATATTCAAGTAGGACCACTCAAACTCATCGCCGACAAGATCTTCCGCAATCTTGATCCATCCATCCTCCCAGCCTGCGGACTTGAAGTAGGATAGTTTATGGCATGGGTGTAAGACTGTGATTCAAAAAACCGTCAGTGTTAATAAGTCAATAGACAGGAAAATCTTGAGATACCCATGGCAATCCTATACACCTCTGACATATCCATCATCTGATAGTATCTGTCAAGGGTTTTCTTGGCAAGTCCAATGGCAGAACGAATGGATGGCAAAAACTTCGTATCGTGAGAATACATTGTCATCCGCTCATCAATTAAGTCCATTGCAGGTATAACAGTCGCAAGATTGGGGGTTGAGCGAGAGAAGAAGAGGGTAGCGTCCTTGAGAACCTTAGCCGCCGGTAAGACATAATGGTTTGTTTATCAAACAAACTCATGCACCTTCAATATATCACACAGTTGCCTTGTGATTTCCCACTCATTATCAGCCAGCTCGAATTTTCGCAGACCCAGCTCTCGTCACTGGGTCACAATATTGATCGCATCCTGATGTGCGAGGGCATACTGCAACATATCATAGGTCGAATTCCAATGGGTGGAGACATCGCGTTGTAGGATGCAGATCGGCACCGACATGGTACTCCCTTGATGTACTGATCCACTGCAATATTCACCCGACCCTGCGCGCTCTATCTGACTCCTTACCAATCGAACTCCCGCCCATGCGCATTCAAGCTGCTCGCACAAGCAGATCGGCTGACGACGAATCAACGCGCATCATCGGTCGGTCGCGTGCGTGTTTTGCCTTTCTAGCTCACAGATACTCAGTCAAACCCCATATCCATAAAATCCTTGTCCACTGGTGTGTAGTATATTCTTCTTTGGTTTATTTGACAGATACAGTACTTTTACCTTTCAAATTCCCTATTACGTCGCCTTAAGCGGCTCGGACCGACTTACTCTCACATATCCCCATACATATCACGGACAATCAACTGCATGTTCCGCGTACATGTCTAGCAAACCACGAGGTAGCCCGGACATCCCAAGCGATGATTATCTCCATTATTTACCTAGTAGCCGATTTTGTACTTAAGGAGCGCTCGCCCGTTATTGCAATCCAGTTAATTCTCACTCAGAAGCCGTGTCTTTTGTGTTCTGTTCTCTTCTGATCCTATTCTCATGTCCATCTGCATGTTCGTCTTGAAACTTCCATTCCCCATCATCTATCTCGGTCGGCCACACTTGCTCGCACACTGCATAGCGGTCGGTGGAAATTATAGTCGGTCGGCTTTGCGGGTAACCAGTTATGCTGAACACATATTGGATCGGCCGCCCCTTTGACTCGTTGTCATGCCCCTCGTATTTTATACTGAGGCAGCAATTCAGTTTGCTTTGTTCTGCTTCCCTTGGGTCAAACTGAACATTTTAGGCTCACTACTCGAATCGGCCGTTATCGCGCTGAGGTCGTAGTGGAATCTGCTCCTTACAGCGTGGCATATTCATTATCAACATGCGCTGATCCTGAAGGATGTTGTGCCAGACAGGGAGGAGGAGTGTTGTCAAGTGGATGAGCTTATAGGCAAGTTTGTGCAGCTGTACAAAGGCATTGTTAATATACAGGTGAGTTTATATGTATTCTAACCCACCTTGATGAGAACTAACTTAACGGGTCTTATGTTTTTTCGCAGCTCCATGGATTGGTCCTTTGGCAACAAATCCACCTCGTTCACCCACCCTTCATTGTTGTCTTGCGGGTCATCTTCCTCACTATACTGGGCATTCATCTCTCGATCTTCCCTCTCAATGTTGTCACTCAGCTCGATGAGTCTATCATTGGCGTCATTGGCATCATTGGCATCATTGGCATCATCAGCATCATTGGCGTCAGCATTCAATGCATGCTCAGTGTCTTTCTTCAACACATCAAACTCCTGTATCAACAACTTGGCAACAAGATTGACGGTGTGCAAAAAGCACCAAGTGTGACTTGCCTCCCCTGCGAACTCAAGAACCAATATTTCGAGCTTGTCAACCATGACATTATTGTTGGATGCATTATCATATGTCACACTCAATATCTGTTTGTCAGATCAGCGTGTAAGTTTTGTTTATTGTTTCGGACCTTACCTTCTCTAATATCCCAAATTCCTTTAGCATATCTGCAAATACAATTGCAAGTTGCTCCCCAGTGTGAGACTGGTACCGACGAGTCATTTTCTGCACCATTGTCAATGTAAGTAAATTTGTACCGAGGCAACCTCAATGATATCTAATGGAAAGCTCAGTGGGATGCCTTCATGCTCTAGATGCACCAAAAACGCAATGAATGCATGGTGGTTCTCTGATGTCCATGCATCCGTCATGAAATTCATTTTGCCTTCATATTCCTGGTACGTTTAGTTTCTTTTAAACCTTTGAACAAATGAAAATTGACTCACTCCCAACATCTTAGCAATTTGCTCACGCATTTGTGCAAACACAAGTTTTACATCATGCGAGATAGTTCACGGGGAAGGTATGTAATATTCGGGTCTCCCAGTCTTCATCAAACACTAAAATCCTCTATCTTTGACGATGTTGAATGGCCGCAGGCTCTCCGCTACCCAATGAACTAGCTCAGCTCTGCGAGGGTGGCGTGTTAGCTACTGCGCGTCTGAGGCTCGAGGACCCACTTTGTTTCAGTACGAGTATGCTGCCTATGCGAGTACATCACCTTTCCTTTTCCTTTACGCTCAAACAATTCTGTTATTGACCCATCACGAAGGATACCG
>NW_024537840.1:0-26985 GCF_016628075.1 Suillus paluster | reverse complement strand
TTGAGAGAAGAGCGATGTAACGAAGCATGCGTTCGCGGACTGCGGCTCGCGCCTGGCGACTCTGATCTGCTTGCGAGCTCCTGGCAGCAGCTGAGCAGTAATGAGAGTCCCTGTGGAATAAGACTGTTAGCAAGTATTGGGTCAGCAAACAGCGGCTGATTCAACAGCAGCTGCATAGTGAGTACTGGATCCATGTTATACTGTGATAACATATCAATAACGATCAATCTTACCGATTGGTTTCTGACTCCGCTTACATCTCAGACACTTCCAATACTTTGGGTTGGCAAATTTCGTTCAAATTTCGGTTGCTGAAGGGCTCTTAGTGGGTGAGGGGTTGAGATGCCTGTTGTAGCATGTCACGTTGACAATATTTGAAGGCTTCTCTTAATCAACGCACGGACGTGTCCGTGCCAGCCTGTACCATCCTGACTACCGTCTGGGACGCACCACACTCAGCTGGTGATTGGGCTAACTCGGTTACAGCACACACAGACACAGTACACCCGGTCCATGTCCACTTACCGCGGGAACACGGTGCCTGTCATTGTCGTGGTGAAAGGACTGAATGATAGCAAGGCTGTCCATCTGTCATGTGATTTTTCGGGTGTGAGGACTAGTTCTTGTTTCGAGTGGAGACCGGCCAGCCGACATGCTCCTCGTCATGTGTTAGTTATGATAGCGCCGTTTCCATTTCCTCATAACAATATTGGATACAGTGACTCGCGATGTATTCGTAATTCATCCACTCAAAATTTAATGGATGTTCTCGAGACTCGAATATAGACTGAGGTGTGGGCATACTACCAAACTGGGGTCGGAGAACTTGGCGCACAGGCGCCACTACGATCTCGTATATATGAGATCGCTCTAGAGTCCTACACTCAGTTCTCTCCATGATTCCAAATCATCTAAGAGTCACGCGAGGTCCTGGAATGGCTCTCGCTCACTTGGACGATTGATCATTAGGACATGACAATTGTATTATGTAATTAAATTATCTGCCTAGTAGTTTGGTTCAGACTCACACAGTGATTCGATGGTGCAAGTACCTCCTTGGACGATTTGAACAAGATGCCAGGTAAAATCAATTCATCCATAGCACCTCATAGCACCTTCGGTCATATGATATCCCGAGAGGTTAATATTTTAAGCTGATTGATGGGTCGTTGAGTTTTCATCAGCATGATCAAGAGGCAAGCTCATTCATGATATCTCATAGTACTCATCGTCTTATTAGGCAAGTGGTATAAAAGTTGACTATCCATGCGGATTTTCTTACTCTGTACTTATACTGTAGTAACTTACTCGGGTTCAAGCCTGAGGTTGTTCAATCTTGAGAGCGACTTCACTTGCAGATTCGGAGTATCTCAGGGACACGACACGATTTCGTCACCCACAACTTGAAGTTGCGCGCTCCATTGGAGTCAAGGTCGGACCGTGACTCAATTGAAGTGTGTCTTCTTGCTTCTATGATGCTAATGGGTCCGAGGGGCGCGGCTAAGGTGAATGGATTTAAAAAGAAGCGAGCTCAAGCCGATAGTCGGACCTACCTGTTATCTGTTGAATGTTGTCTGGTATAATCGTCCTCTTTGTCACTGCATTCGCAGTTTACTTCTACAGCCGTCGACGCAGTAGATTGCCACTACCACCTGGGCCACATCCAAAGTTCTTCACTGGAAATGCATCAACTACCCAAGCAGGAGTCTTGGCGGATGTACGCCACTTGGGCGGAAAGTTATGGTGCATAATCTCCAGTTCTCTGCTTTCTGGGACACTTGCTAACCTACTTCTCGTAGGGCCCATCCTCTCCTTCCGTGTACCTGGCCAGCAGTTCATAGTGCTCAGTCCCTAAACAACAGCCACTGAATTGCTCGATTCACGCGCCACTACGTATTCCGATCGTCCAAGATGTATGGATGCACACAGAACTTGCGAAGCGCATGCTGACCGCGGTCAGCATATCTTTCAATCACGCGTATTTCAAGACTTATCGAAGATGTTTCAGAGCAAGTCTGAGTCCCCGCAATATACAAAGGTACAGTCGCCTGCAAATCGAAGAATCTCGAGTGTTTGCTTGATGGTCTGCACAAGACCCTGAACAATTTTTTGCGCACATCAGAAGGTAAAAATAATCGTGATTGGGTTTGTTTTCTTCGCTTCTCATCGGAGGTGCAGGAAACGCGGCGGGCCGTTGTCCTTAATCTCGCATATGGCTGGAAGGTCACTAAGAATGATGCTTATCTCATTGGCATCTTGCAAGAAAGCATTTGCCATGTCTGCTTATACTGTCCCGGCCTGGCCGTTTGGTTGGTCGAAGTGATACCATCCTGTAGGTCATCTTTTCATTTTCCGAGTTATTATAAAGCTAAGCCAGCCAATCTTCTATGAGTGCGTTTCGTACCATCTATGGTTCCCAGGCGCAGGTTTTAAACGCGTGGCCTTCGACCTCGGGAAAAAGCTAAGTAGGACTGATACCATACCATTTGACTGGACGAAACAGCAAATAGTAAGCTTGGCTATTGCGATATGTTACTTTCCTTCATAAGAAGCTCTAACAATTGTCATCGCCTCTTAGAAAAGTGATAACTATGCTCCTTCGTCGTCTCAGAAACAGCTCCTTCGGGAGGATGGGTCCACAGTCGGCGCCGAGCAAGAAGAAATAATCAAGTGGTGCATGCACAGGGGATCTATGCCGGGGGAGCAGGACACCGTAAGATTTTTTTTGCACCTTCCTCATGCATTGTGAACAATCAATACAATGAACAGACAGTAGCAGCCGCCACGTCCTTTGTTCTGGCGATGATGCTCTATCCCGAGGTGCAGAAGCATGCGCAGGCAGAGATCGATGCTGTCGTGGGCCAAGACAGATTTCCCACTTTCGAGGATAGAGAAAAGCTTCCGTACATCAGAGCGCTCATCCAGGAGATCCTCCGCTGGGCACCCGTGGCACCGCGAGGTTAGGCATATTCTTTTTTTTGTGGTTTCGTTCCCGCTCACTCTCAGTAACCCAGGGCTCAACCCACCACGCAATGAAGGAAGACGTCTACGAAGGGTACCGAATTTCCTAAGGGTGCCATCGTCATAGCAAACATCTTTTCCATGTCACGCGATAAAGAGACGTACCCCGACCCATTGGAGTTTCAGGCCCGAACGCTTCCCTCGGTCCCCTCTCCCCAATTGGACCCGCACAAATTCGTCTTTGGGTTCGGGCGTCGTGCATGCCCTGGTGCGTGTCATTCGCATAACACTGCCCCAGTCAACACTCAGATTGTATTGAATGAGTGCCTTCTATTTTAGGAATCCATTTTGCCGAAGCATCATTATACCTGAATATTTCTTGTACCCTTGCTGCGTTCACGATCGCTAAAACCGCTAGATGAGAGGGGGACAGATTACCCCTTCTGCAGAGTTCGAGGGTGTTGGTCCAATTCGGTAACTCATCAATCTGTGACTCTAAATCGTATTCTTACACACCCAAAGGCACCCTAAGCCATTCAAGTGCAGGTTCGTTCCAAGAAACAAGGATCTATTGGCATCTCTCTCTTATCAATCAGCTCATCCGTCACTTTGAGCGAAAACTGATTATAGCTGGTGTGTTCCACAGTTTATTATAGTGTGGTACTGGCCATGGCTCGGTGATTTTCATCTTCTCAACACAAACAGCTGTAACTGTAATCCAAATTTCATGCCGTGACGGCCTGTGATAGACGGTTCGTTTCTCTCGTCAGCAAGCCATACTTCTTAAATTACTGGGACTCCTGTGATTCATACTACCGTCTTATCCCGTCTCCCTCCTGTTGTCGTTTCGCTCCGTCTGCGTCTGCTGCAGTCGCCGCCATAATAAGTCAGAATTTCTTACCGGTTCGGGTCCTGCCTTTAGACTGGTACGCCTCAATTGGTGGTTTCTTACCTTGCTGCTGTGTAGTGCTAAACGGTCGAACTCGATGGAGCCTCGACTTCTGGTGGTTGTACTTGCTCAACCTGTGGTGCTTAAGCTTAGACGTTCTCACGGCTCCTGAGTCGTGACCACGTTTGAATATTCTGCGGTTTGATTGTAGTGTCATGCAATTCTTGGTGCTTCTGCCAATTCACCGCTGGAGTTGTCAGGGGTGAGGTCGTCGGTATGTGCTGAAGGAGGGTGTGATATTAATTGAGAGTGTGTGCGTTAGTAGGACGCGGTGAAGCGGTGTTCCCTCTCCTAGCGCCCGGAGATGGGGGAGTGGCTTACAAGCCTTGAAAGAATTACCAGCTGTATAGGCCCCCTCAGAATCGGTTACTCGGATCCACAAACTGACCTTCGCAATTTGATTCTCGACGACGCGAACAGGAAATTAGGGCGCTGCGGAACCGGATTCAAATCGTGCGAGTTCATCAGTTAACTCACTTGGACGATTTAGACACGACACAATTAGTATTGGTCAACTCATCTGGTTTAGCAGTTTGCTTCCGATTGACAAAGCGATGTGTTGATCACTTGGTCGATTCGAATAAAACGCCATTGGTAATGATCAACTCACCCATAGCACTTCCATCATCAGAGATTAACATTCACTACCCGGATATCCGAGCTGACAGATGGGTCAAGTCACATCAGCGTTGATCAAGCTCAGTGGCCACGGTGCTCTTGGTATTTTAGGCAGCGTTCAGGGCCATCCCAGCGGAATATGTCAGGCAAGAGATGATTTCGGGGGCCATTAGTAAGGCTCCAGAGTGTGAGTGCCGCACCCTGGGCGCTATGTAATTGTCAGTGTGGCTCCGACTCCCCTCGCTTTATTCATGTCATAGATCAACACATATATGTAGGTACAACAGCTAACTTCAGGAAGGCTACATGGATGGACAGAGCATGCACCACCACTACTTACACGGACAGTGATTCATCCTGCAGATAGTCGGATCGTCAAAGGTAACACAGCTTCAGTAGAAGCATCCACATTAGTATGGCTCAGATCACGTTCTTCTTTCTTCAGTCGGTCAGGCATCTCCTGCAACATGTCCAGGATGGAAGGACATCATTTCTGTGTCTGTTTTAAAATGCGATAATGCAATAAATAACTTCAGCAAGCCAATTATGAATATATAGTGTGAAGATGGGGGGTATAGCGCCTGGTACAATAATGTTCGATGTAGTGAGACCATTGTCTGTCTCGTCCTCCGAAAACAGGATCGGCGACCTAGCTGCTCGCAGACGGAAAGGCTGCATAGAATTGAACGTGACCAATTTACAATTGAAAGAAACCCCCCGAGAGCGGTTGGCCATTCTTTCTTCCCATTATGTCAGATTGAACGATCTCCGACTCCTGCATGGTGAGCATAGTCATCGGTTCCCTGCTGGAGTCGACGTCCCGGACACCTCGCCCTCTAAATCGAATGCTCCTCATTTGCGCAGGTTGCTCGGTGGGGGGCCTGCCGCCTACGTTGAAATGCACTTGCAGGATAATGAGGCAGAATATGATTCCCTGAAGAAAAATCTTACGAGCAGTTTATGTCCAAGCCAAATCAGCTTACCACAGTAGGAGCGATAACGCCCAACACAACGTATTCGCCATTGGATTTGATCAAGAATGCTGCAAGGAGTGCAAGGACACACGTAGTATATAAAGGGCCGCTCTCAATGATGACGATGAAGACGGGTAAAAAAATGCCAAGCCCTCCTGGCATGAAACGGCGATTGCGATAGATGCGCCAGGCAATCAAAGCTGCGTTGTTCTGGTCATCAGGTGCCTGCAGATCTGGTGCAACAGACGTACTGGTACAGGTGGCGCTGGTAAACATGGTCAATGTATAGAAAGTGGCGATACACCCAGAAATAGCAGCAGGGATATTGAACATCAGACTGGTCCGAGAGAAGGGCCAAATAAGATAGTACCCAATGGCTAAAAATGCCATGGAATAAGATGATCGAATAACGCCTATCGGAATACTCACCCGCAGTGGCCGACAGAACGATACAACCAGGAATGGCAATGAAGAGGCTTCCGTTGTTGAACGCGTAAACTCGCCAAATCTAATACCCTACTCAGAGGAGAGCGAACATCTCGGGTGGTGAAACTCACAAGTACACCATCAGCAAGAATGGTTTGCGTGACGTAAAGTGATATCAATACGAGATTCAGCGGTGAAGCCATGTCGGAATAATAGGCATCGGCACCAATCGTATCCACCTGGAATATGAATGCCTCTAACCCTCGAACAAAATCTATGATTAGATGCTGAAAGTGATCGTGTTAAACTTATTCCCCCAAGAGGATTGATCACACTTACGACCGTTGCAATGCAGAGCAGTAAGGTTGCCACTGGGATAAGAAGTCGCCGTTGAATGCCAGTTTTCTTAAAGAGGACGAACAATGTTAACCAGTACAAAGTGAAGAACACGCCTATTTTAAATAGTGAGATCCGACACCATCACTCTTCTACCAGTGGGTAACGCACCATAAAATAAAGTCTCAAAAAACAAACCTAAGAATGCAGCTTTGGCCACAGATATGCTCATGGTCGGTCATGTCACTTGACCACTGAGCCAGAATCGCACAGGAGACAGGCCAACGATATTTCTGGGTGGGGTCGAGCGCAGGAAGTGAATAAGATGAAGACCGTAGATGTGTTGCTGTGCGAAGCTGTGTCCCTCAAAGCGTACTAGTAGTATGCGAAGGCATTCATGATGGTGTCCGTGTTGTTATTGGATCCATGAAGCCTATCTTATCACTGTCTTTGAATTTCCTCCGACTCGAGTCGTTTGGACTTAACGAAAATTTTGAGCATTGAAATTGAATCATATTGAAGTACTACTACTGGGATATACAGTATATAATTTGAAATGTGCTGCAAAGTGCTGCAGGCCATATAGAACTGTGAGTGACTGGATACCTTGTGGTCCGAGTGAGCTGGGACATTGGGAGAACTGTGGAGTCTGTGGCTGGCTGCACAAGAGCGCAGATTTTGCGCTCGCTGTGGGAAAAGTTGTAGTTTACTGATGCTAATGTATGACTCGAAGCACTGGGGGGGAGAAGGGCTTTAATGTATGACCCGAAGTACTGGGGGGAGAAGGGCTTTAATGTATGACCCGAAGTACTGGGCCTTGTTATGACAATGATTCATTCTTTGGGCTATGATGCCCCAGGACAGAGGCGCGATGAACTGTGCAGTTATCCGGCGATCGTCGTACAGATACGAAAATTAGTATGAAAGCCACGGCCTGAGGGCCCGGCTCTGGCCTGCACATACCTGAGGCCGGGCCTTGAGCCCTACTAGGCCGCTCTCAAAGCCCGGCTGGGCTCGGCCTAAGGAGGCCCGGTCAGGCTTGGCCCACGGCCTGAGGCCGGGCTTTGCACATCACTAACTACAATCTACTACAGTAGTACCTGGTAGCGCTATATAGCGCTATATAGCACTATGTAGTACTATGTAGTCACCTCAGTTGCTATATAGAGGGCATGTAACTACAGAGCTACACGGACTACCCTGGCTATATAGTACTATGTAGTGAGGTGGCTGTTTCCTGATCTAGGTTGAGGAATTTTGGTGATGATACATTTTGCCGACTTCTTCCATTCTGCCAATTCCTTTCTGCCCCCTACACTAGTAGGTTACGGTACCTATGTAGCCCTATATAGTTGTCACTAGGGCTACGACAATATAAGTATTTTACTGATGTGAGCCTGCTGCCACGATCGCATT
The DNA here is from genome assembly GCF_016628075.1 of Suillus paluster. Taxonomy (NCBI): domain Eukaryota; kingdom Fungi; phylum Basidiomycota; class Agaricomycetes; order Boletales; family Suillaceae; genus Suillus; species Suillus paluster. The sequence continues at coordinate 19,305 of NW_024537840.1, read as the reverse complement.
CAACTTGGGCTCATTCCACTACGACAAGTCATCACCAATGGCTGCATGGCAGAATCCCTTCTCTTTTGCTCGTACGCACAGAGGCGCATGGAGGCGCCTCGACTCTGAGAAACATTTTGACTCCGAGAAATGCCCTGACTCCAAGGGGCGTGACTGTACAATTCGCAATCTTTGCAACGGCCTGCTGGCATGTCATGTCTTCATTCAAGTTGCTATCTTCACCATTGCTTTGTGGTTTGCGATCTATGTTTGCACCAGTGGCCCCATCAGCCTGCCAAGTGGTGTTGCAGAAGCTGCAATGAATAACCCACGCATAGCGTCCTACGTGGTAACACTTGTTGCGACAGTTATTTCTTTCCTGAACACAGTGTACGTTTTCCTTTCATCATAATTCAAGTTTCAGAAAGATTCATACATTGTTTCAGTCTTCTAAGTCGTGTACTTCAAAAAGCACTGACAGCACGAATGTCTCAACCCCTGTCATTGCAAACTTTGCGAGGAAGTTTTTCCTTAATGACAAGACAAACACTCCTCGGTGTACGTGGGCTCAAGATCTTCTGGGCCCTGATAAAATCTCTGGCATGTGTAAGAATTACCAAACGTTTATCGCCGGAACATGCCGATACTCCTCTCACCGCAACCACCACGTCAACGCCTGGACCGTTTGTCAAGCATGATACCCGACCCCTTTTATTAGTACCTATCCTTTCAATTCCTATCACTCGCTAAACCCTTCCTGTCGTTACTGTTCCTCCATTCATAATACCGCCGTCTTCACCTTGTCAACAACTCTTATATCATTCTCTCGCTACACTATCAAATACAAACGCCACTCCCTTCAGCTACCGCTTTCACCGACCGTACACTGAGCCCTTGCCTTTAACTATTCTAGGACGACCCTTCCTCATCCTACAGTATAAGTAGCCCATGTACATTCCTAATAAGCAGCAGAATAGAACAGTAGATCCCCCAGAAGAACGCCCCGAAGAACCCGTCTCATTACCTTCTCTTATCATCGCTATAACGCGGTCACTCTCGTTTACCGATTCACGATATCTCTCGCATCCGTCATCCGTCATTTGAAGCTAACACTAATCATTATCATTCCTTCAGCGGTCTATCTACCCCCTTCGCACTCGCATCGCCTCTAGCTACGCACGTCGTAGCTAACTTACACATTGGAGCCCACCGCGAGGGGGTGATTAGATCTCTGTCCAACTCCATACCATCATCACCTCACTCCCGACTATCACCATTCCGCTTCAATACAGAGGACTCCCGCAGAAGTCTCTAGCAGAAGACTTGCCCATGCTGGCTGTCACCAGAAACAAGAGCCGCTCCCTCACCGCCCCATCCGTTTCCCATCCACTACCATATATCCCAATAACACCGTCGAATCCAGTCGCCGCCAGCAGTACAATACCTACCCCAATCCGTCCCTGACTCGATAATCAGGAATCCAGCGATGAAGATAACCCATTCGCGCCCATCGTCAGCAAACCCAGCTCCCCAACGTCCATCACCACTACCGTCTCACAAACAAAGACACCCTCGTTACCACTCTTCAGCCTTCCGCAGCCGCAGCCGCAGCCGCACCCTCAACCCTCCTTTCAACTAAGACCCGCCATCTTCACCAACGCTACACTACCAGCCGCACCCCAGCCAACCGCCGTGATGTCGCATGCGCTTCAAGGCATAGGCGCCATGCCTGGTCCCAACTCAAGCAAAGTGCCGTTGTTCAATGGCGAGACGTCCGAACTCTCAGAGTTCTTTGAGCTGTTTGAAGATCTCGCAACTACTTACGGCTTAACAAAGCTGACAAGTGCAAGTGTCTAGTACGATACGTCGATCTCCCGACGAAGCGTTTCTGGATCACGCTCACTGGCTACGAGAGTCACGACTATCCCGTTTTCAAGCAGAATATCTTAGATCAGTACCCTGGTGCGAGCAAGGGGCAGCGCTACACCGTTCGTGATCTCGAACGGATTGTCGTCAATCAAGTGGATAATGACATTTGTACGGAGACCGAGCTCATTCAGTACTACCGTCAGTTTCGTGCGATTGCCGTCTGGCTCGTCACGAACAACAAAATATCAGTACGGGACCGCAATAAGTACTTCTGGCAAGGACTATCTGTCCGTGCTCGTCGGCAGATCCTCCAGCGTCTGGAACTTAAGGATCCTAACTTCGACCGCAACGAGCCAGCTGATTTTGAGAAGGTTCTAGCAGCTGGTCGTCATGTGTTCTCGGACGAAGCCTTCGATGCCGAATTCAATGATCCCATCACTCTCCGCATTAAATCCATTCGAGATCGTCGTACTCCGACTAGCGCAACTGATCAACTCTCGCGCACGCAATCGGGCAAGTTACTGATTCAGACGATGAAGATGAACTCCGAGACTGTTCCGCGCGAAGTGCAGACTAGGAATGTCCGTTTTAGAAGCCCAGAACCCCCATTCCCAGTACGCAAAAGTCTACGCTAGATGAAGTTGACTCTCTCGCACGGCAGATGCATGGACTTGACATCGCAGACGTCAATTATTCGTCATGTTACACCCGTCTTGTTTGTCTCGCTCCTGCAGCTGCTCAAGCTTGGGCCCCTCCGCGCACTCGTCAAATCTCAAACAATGTTCCCGCAGTCACGCCAACACACGCAGCACCATCCCGATCATTCAACGACGACTTCTTCTGCTATTTCTGTGGACAACAGCATCTGATTCGTAATTGCCCTACGGCGGCAGAGTATATTCGCACAGGACGTGTTATTCGCGAGAACCATTTCTATGCATACCCAGATGGCTCACGCATCTATCGACGACGCAATGAGACGATGCAACAACTTATCGATAAGTACAGTGTAAGCACGACTCCAGCTCCACCTGCTCCAGTGAATCACAAGCCCTTCGAACGCGAAGCACCTCCGCACATGCCATCCACACCTTCCATTCCCTCCAGCGCATTCATTTCAGAGTCTTACTTTCTTCAATGCACGCGGATAGCCGAGAACCATGCTACGGTCACGACGATCGAAGACGAAGAATCCAGAGTTGAAACACTAGCTATCACACGTTCCAAGGCCAAGTCTGCAGCATCGGATAAAATCAGATCAACCCCAGAACCATCCATCAAGTCTGATGTCACCGAGTTACCCCGTGCACGAAGCCAGAGTTGTTCCACCGAACCTCCGCCCTCCAATGCCTATGCTAAGAAGGCTCCAGCTTTCACCTATGAATCCAAGGCGGCTACCCCAGACGCAGCATCTCGTATCTATCAGAACATGCTCAGCACGGCTGTCCCCAATGTCACAATCTCCGACCTTCTCGCAATCAGCCCAGATCTTCGCCGCGAAGCTGTAGAACACTGCCGCACCCATCGGATCGCTACGCCATCAGCAGTATCCACAAACGCACTCTCGGCCATTGTTTCCGCACCGCCACCCCTAGTCGAACATGCTACCCCCCTTCGCGAGCTCATGGTCACGCTAAACGGCATTCACACGGAGATGGGATTATTAGATGAAGGGTCAGAGCTTGTCGTCATTCACGAAGATGTCTGGAAGAAGATTCGAGCCCCAATCAATAAAGACATTCGTATGTGTATGCAGACGGCTAATGGCAGTTCGCAGGATATGGCTGGTTGTATCGAAATGCTCGAGATCAATGTAGATGGCATTAAAACCTGGGCACATGCCTACGTTATTGCGGACGCACCTTATCGCTTGCTTCTAGGACATCCTTGGCAGTGACTCGTAAAGTTATCAAAGTCCGAAACAGCAGAAATGGTCTATGTAACTATCCACGACCCCACTGACATCACACGTGTCCGGACCTGCGCTACATCACCTCGTCTCCCACCCCGTCCAGGCTCGTTCATGCTCGCAACATCCACCTTCCATGCTACAGCCTCAACTCCTTCATCATCACCCATCGCTGTCTCACGTCTCACTGCCACCTCTCTCTCGGAGCACCTGTTGCAAGATGCATTCGACTATGATCCACTCCGACACGTTTTCGCATATAAGAAGGTTGCTAATCGAATCAAGCCAGTCGCAACTACCATGCCAGCCCATGCTCGTATTATCCGTTGTCTTCCCGAAGACCCACTCCTATCCCTTCCCACGGTCTCTCCGACTCCCTCAGACTTTATTCCAGGCACCCGTCTCACCGAGGAACGCATGAACGACCTTGGAATATTCAAGAACAGCTTTCTATGGCCCGACGAGCAAAAGTTAGCTGCACATGTCTTATCTCTCAACGAGTTAGCACTAGCATGGGATGAGACGGAGAAAGGCCGATTTCGGGATGACTATTTCCCACCGGTTATCATTCCAACCATAGAGCACACTCCATGGGTACATCGTCAGCCACCCATCCCACCGGGAATCCGCGATGAGGTCATTTCCCTCATTAAGTCAAAAATCGCGTCAGGGATTTATGAACCATCGAACAGCTCCTATCAATCTAGCTGGTTCTGTGTTGCAAAGAAAAATGGCTCCATTCGCATTGTCCACAACCTCCAGCCCCTTAACGCAGTCACTGTCAAAGACGCTGCTACTCTTCCGTATGTTGAGCTATTTGCAGAGCAGTCAGCCGGACGATCTATTTATACGATGATGGATTTATTTGTCGGTTTCGATCATCGTGCACTTGCCGAAGAATCACGTGATCTTACAACCTTCCAAACACCTCTCGGCACCTTTCGTCTCACTGCTCTACCCATGGGTTGGACAGATTCACCTGCCGTCTTCCAGAATGATGTTGCTTTCATTTTGCAGCACGAGATCGAGATCGCACCAAATTTTCAAGATGACGTCAACATTCTTGGACCAAGCACACAGTATGAGCTCTTGGATAGCATGTTCAAAACAATCCCCAAAAATCCCAGTATTCAACGCTTTGTCTGGGAGCACTGCTTAGATGTCAACCGAGTTCTACACCAACTCAAGCATGCTGGAGCCACGGTATCAGCTAAGAAGCTTTTTATTTGCGTACCGGAGGTGATAGTAGTTGGTCAGCGGTGCACTTATAAGGGACGTATCCCTGATGAGTCTAAAGTTGCGAAAATCAAGAAATGGTCACCCTGCACTTCACGCACCGAAGTCCGAGGATTTCTCGGCATAGCAGGCACTATTCGCAACTGGATCAAGGATTATGCCCTCATTGCACGACCACTTACCAATCTCACCCGCAATGCTGTACCTTTCATTTGGGACGAATGCGCACAAACAGCCATGGACACCCTCAAACAAGCTGTAATTCAATCCCCCGCTATTCGCCACGAGATCTGGCACTGTATCCAACAGATTGAGGGGTACAAAGCTAACTGTTGGACGGCCATACTGATGAAGATGGATATCCCTGAAGATCATTGTGGCAAACTCATCAGAATCATCAATAGCGCAAGTCGTGACCATCAGCTTCATGAGTTGCCACTTGGAGTCTATTTCATTGAATGCCCACTCACATTCATTTAGTTTAGTTTCATTCTGGTGGTTCTGTTTACTCCATCTTCGCATATATTTCTAACGTTGTTTGTTTGTACCACACATATTTCAAACTTTGTCCCTGGATCTGCCCAGTATAAAATACTCCTGCCTTACCATGTCTGTTGTGTCAGCATAAGCCCCCTGGACCATGGTTACTCGCCTGACCACTAAGATTCACTGAGCGCGTGCTCAACTAACAGCAGCTCAAAAGGCCCAACAGCGTGTCCGTCAGGAACAGCTGGCAGATGACATCGACACTGCAAAACAGTCATATGAAACAGAGGCCGTTGAGATTGCGCAAAAACATGGCCGGTGAGCACCATTTCTTCTCCTCTGGAGTCCAAGCCGGTCCTTTCTCATTGTGGTCGATATTAATATTTTATATTAGTTCACTCAAGTGGACGAGAAACCAATTGTTTCTCCATAGTCGCATGTTGCAGCAGAATAGACGTGTGAACTCCTGGAATGCGTTTGTTAAAGCTCGACTTCAGGATGCAAATGAAGGTTAGTCTACAATTTTATGACGGAGTAAAAATAACAATCACATTTTTAGGACTAGGCAGAGGGGATCGCTTCAAACTTACGGTGTTCATTGCGCAAAACAAGGCGAGATTGCTGCGGGATTATGGAAGACTCACCGTTGCTGAAAAGAAAGGTTACAACATTCGTGTTCTCAAAGCTCGAGAAGTGAAGAACCATACCGCACGCGCAAACCCTAAAGCCGTCAAACACGATGTGAATGCTGCATTCATGTTATGACCAGCGTCCCTTAACCTAACTAGTAGGTGTCTGGAGTATGGATCACACCACAGGACTCAGTCTGAAGAGGATAAAGCAAGATGGATTGAGAGGGAACATCTAGGCCCTACGATAACGTAGAAACGAGGAGGTTAAGTCTAAGGAGTACTACTGACTACGACCTAAACTATATACTACTCTCTAGGCGGAGATAGCTGAGTATGAAAGGTTGTGATATAACTATATACGGTCATAACATTGCACCTAGGGTATAGGGCGTCTTATCAGCCAATCAACTACAAGGAGAAAAGGGTAGAGGGTTCATAGGGGTCAAGGGTATCGGTGATTAAGCAGGGTTCTCAGGGACTGCTTCTATTCAGGGTAAGCGGAGATTAAGAAGGGTGTGAGAGAGTTCTGTGACAAGAAGTCTCGAGCGGTAATTAAGGATCTCGATAAGAGATAGGATCTTGGATCTAGATCGAGGATCTAGATAGGATCTGGAGATGTATCGGGTACGATCGGATCTAAGGGTTCTCCAGGGTCTTCGGTAATGAACATGCTTCTCTATGAGCAATGCTTCTGTGATAGGGTTTCAGGGTTTAGCTGTGACTGTGCAACAGGTTCTTATGTAAGGGGTTCGGTGAATGACAGAGGTAACTCTTAACATGTCATGTGAAGGAAGTGAAGGTATGCGATGTGAAGAGGTGATGACTCTTCAAGAGATAGTCGTAAAGGACTCTTTGGTTATGGTTCGATCATAGAGGCATGTAGATGCTTATGAAGTAACCCGTTGCCTAATCGTAGGACTTCTAAGGATGTGATGAGTTCGTATGTCTAGGGTTACGGATAAGGATGGATGACGTCGATGTAGTATAGATGTGATGTAGAGATAGTGATCGTTAATCGGTTATCCATCTTATCTTATCAGGGATCTATCTAATCTAATCTTATCGGATAAGGTGACTTAGGGTTCGATAATCGAAATTTAGATGCAGTTGGTAACATTCATGACAATTCACTTCAATGGATCGTGAGGTATGTTTTCATCTTGTAATTAGGGTTAACTAAAACTAACTAACTAACCTACCACAGTGGATGGCTCTTCATGCGTGCACCGGTATGGAAGGTTTTTACGTTGCTGTGCATGGCGGAATCGAGGACCTTGCGGAGCCGAAAGTGTTTTTCACCAAGAAGTCTCAAAAGTTCGTTCAGGATGTACTAGGAATCGAGCTGCAGCACCTCGGACTCAAATTAGAAGCCTTCATTATTAGCGAGCTGGGTATGTCTTTCCCCTCAACACTGTATCCTACTAATTGTTCCAAAGACGAACGCGTGTCTCTCAACCATGCATGGCCACTCAACAAACTCATCGGCGAATGTCGCGAGCTTATTCAAGCCGAGCTAGGTACGCGTGTTTTGTGTTATCAAATCTTATTCCGTTACTAACATAAATCTTGATTAAGATTTCATTTTGATGGAGAAAAATGTGTTGAGCAAGGTTAAAATGAACTACACTAACTATGAGCGTGCTATCGTCGAACATTATGGCATAGAGCTACACAACTGGCCTCTACCAGGGACAGTAAAAAATCCTTCTAAGGTGGGTGGAAGGGCACATGTTCAGACATTACTAGATGCTCTCAAATCCCATTCGTGCGAGTGGGTCTCGCTCTCGGAGGATGATCTTCACGACAGGATGAAAAACAACCGAGTACGTCAGGCACGTGGAGAGCAAGTTTATGTGCCGAGGAAAGCAAGGGCACGTGCATCACTGCAGCACATGAGCAAAGAGACTGTTGACAGCAATGAGTCAAGCTCAAGCTCGAGTTCGGACGAAGATTAGTATCATATGTACCTTCTGTACACATTGACAATGACATGAATCACTGAGCGCAGCGCTCATCGGCTTTGAAAAATCGAATGTATGATGGGAATTATCACGGCGCGAGTACTGAGCTTCAGCAAGCAATTCTTGCATGCGTCGGGCTTTTTCTAATCATAGTGAGCAATGAACCTTTGTGAGAATATTAAATGTACCTCGAGCATGGCGTTCTTGGTCTGCTCTGAGAAGCCGCTGCTGGAGAATCTGAGTGAGTGATGATCTGGTGGTGCGCACTGTCATGGAGCTACTATCGAGAAGAGTCATAGTAACCCTTGATGACGTCGACATCCGTTTTCTTGTGGGACCCATGGTGGTGGTGGTGAATGTTGTACACGGGGGAAAGGGATAAAAAAGTGCATGTTGCAGGCAGACGTAAGGTCGATCAACACGAGGTCGCCAGGTGCGACATAGCGCACAAGGGAGGGGTGTGAGATCACGGGGGAGGTCAGCAGTGGGATCGGGCATCCACCAGGAGCACAAACACCGAAAGAGCGATGGAATTTGAGCTAGGGACAAGGGAGATATCAAGCTCATTGTTGTTGACGACGTTGAGGTTGAGAGAGAACAGCGTGGGAAGTGTCCGGAGGTGTAGTGGTATCAATTGTTCCTATCTGGGGGATGACAAATAGATAGTGTGACCAATCTAATCAGTAGATAAGACTAGATAATTCCCTTATCATATCTGAATATTCCCGCCCTATTTATTTTACCCAAGGGACTGCTGAGTGCTGCGGGTATTGCTGAAGTGCTGCGACAGAGCTTTTCCCCCCTTGTTAGTAACATACATGCTATGCTATATTTGTTACTAATAAGCATGAGAATAGGTGTTACCCAGGTGTTCAAATGCAATTGTTTGGGTGTTGATTCCATGTATATTCACTCTCTTTCCTGTGATATAAGTACCGACAGCATGTCGGCAGAGTGTATCTCGGTCATGTGTTGCAGTTGGCACGGTATCCTGCAGTTTCTTGTCTTTTCAGAATTGACCGATTTATACTCCATATGACTGATCGCCTGATCTCAGTCACCACATCATGCATGCCGATGAGATTCCACGCAACTGAAAATTCACCAACTCATACAATTCACTGATATCTTCTTGCCATCGTCTTCAGCTCAGCAGTCCTCCCCTCCTCGCACCGCCGCTTCCACGAATGGAGCCAATGGCAACCATTCTGGCACTCCTACGCCAGATGGCCACTTGGTCAGGCTGATCACCGCACCCAATGGCATCGCCGCCACGACTCTCAATGGCACAGCACATCGACCGACAGACGTGCAGATGTCACCTCCTGCGGAACCTCCCCAGTCCAATCAGACTGGCTCACCAGCGCGTCTCAAGGCTGAGTCTCAGCACGTTCCGGTATCTGTCCCACTCAGTAGTTACCACATCCCTATGAACGGCTATGCCACCCTGCCTAATGGCACCATCATGCAGGTGCTGCGACCGCCGAATGGCTTCATGCAGCAATGTCTTCTGACCAAGTCATATTTGACCGAGTCGTATTTACCCGAGTGTCTTTTGACCAAGTCATATTTGACCAAGTCAAATTTGACCAAGTCGTATTTACCTGAATGTCTCTTGACTGAGTGTCTTTTGACAGAGTCATATTTGACCGAGTCATATTTACCCAAGTGTCTTTTGACCAAGTCGTATTTACCCGAGTGTCTTTTGACTGTGTCATATTTAACCGAGGTGCTCTTAGCATGTATCTTATGCATCGGATCCTGGTAGATCCCTCATCCATCATATTTGACCAAATGTCTGTTGACCGAGTTGTATTTGACCGAGTGTATTTGACCGGGGTGGTCTTGGCATTTATATTATTGATCGATTCCTGGTAATCCCTCATCCATCATATTTGACCGAATGTCCTTTGACCGAGGTGGTCTTGGCATGTATATTATGGAAGCTAGTCTATGAACACTTTCGGCCCATCTGTATATATCAGTACCACTGCCCACTCAGCCCACTTGTTTCCATCATACATATATATATAGCTCTTGTATATTGCCTATCAAATGCAATAGCAAACTCCACACTTTGGACTATTGGCCCACCTGTTGGTATCAGGTACATACTTCATACACTACCTACCAAAATCAATAGAAAAGTCTACACTTATCTACACTACATACTATGGGCCCACTGTTTGTATCAGATACACACTTGAGACTGGCCCACCTGTTGGTATCAGGTACATACTTCATACACTACCTGCCAAAGTCAATAGAAAAGTCTACACTTATCTACTACACCACATACTATGGGCCCCCTGTTTGTATCAGATACACACTTGAGACCGGCCCACCTGTATTTAACACAAAGATACATTGATGGGCCCACGTCGGGTGGCCTGTGTAGAACAGGGATATTTCAACCTCGGCTGTATGTTTTATACGAGGGTAAAGTGACTGCAGTATGTGCTTTTTCGCAAAGCAGATAATCGCTACTTCATCAGGAAATCACACATTCACTTTTTCAGCTTTTTTTGTACTTATCGACAAGACCCATTGCTCATCATTACTTTTCTCACTTATTTTCCAAACATCATAAGTTGACGGATTCCCAAATAAGTTTGTGCCATTAAATAAGTAAAAAGGGTGAAATAAGCGAAAAAGCTGGAAAGAGTGAAATGTTAGAAATAAGTTAGCGATAAGTTAAAAGCACTAAGAAGCTATTTTGAAGGCATGATGATCAGCGTATCTGTTGACATAGAAGAGTGTAAATACGTCGAGGATGTGGTGAGATTTAATCGTCGAGGGAAGTGGTTCAGTACCATAGACAGGAATAAGGTGAGCAGAACGAAAAATGGAGTCAATGTGGATCACTGCAAAGTGCCTACAATTACCGATAGAAGATGGCTTCACCATCCACATCCCAGTCTCATCATCCGGTGCATCGCCAATTCGGTTGAACCAACGGACAACAGCACATGGATAATATCTGCCCCTCAGCCGAAAAGAAAAAAATGTCAGTACCTGAGCAATGTCCATGCCCCGCATACCCTGAGCATCTGGGTCTGTAATCACAAACACACAGTCTTTGCATGCATACCCGCTTCTCCATTTTGGGGATGCACGAATGTGTTCCTGTTTCATCCCCCCAATTCCGCTCAAATCACTAGGCGCGAAGAACATCAATACCACAGAGTTGAAAATTCGGATCCTTCCTTCATAATGAAGGCACTCCATAAATGGGGCTTCTGCGGCATCGTTATCGGGATAAAGCTGCTCAACAAGGAATTGTTGAACGAGATCTGTCATGTTCGGGATGTTGAGCTCGTCAGCTAGGGCAGGAACACTTTGTGAGCGCTTTTTTCCTTCTATTTGTATTAACACTTAGTATATTAAAATCACGCAAATGAAAAAAAAAAAACAACTTACGAGATGTTCGAGCAAGTTGTACATGCGCAAGGACCGAAGTTGGCTCATCAATGTCCTCAGAGTCGGCGCTGACGTCTGCGTCGAGTATACTGGCTGACTCTATCAGGCTAGGTGGCTCATATTGGTCCACAGCATGCTCTGCACTGGCGGGTGCAGCAGGCCGTTCATCCATTGGTTCTAGTAATGTGATTTAATAGTGAAGAAGGTATTAGAAATGAAATTCATACCAAGCGTTGTGAGAACGGCCGACAAACATGTACCTGAGAGCATTCCACGACTGCAGAAATCTATGTGCGATGCTGCCAACTTGTCCAGCTGCTGTTTGATTTGCAGCATCTGACCCAGTGCTTCATATCGGCTGGACTGCCTCCAAGGCTCCTTGACGGCCTTAATATGCTTTGACTCAGTGATTGAGGAGCACAGGCCATTTGGAGCACCAAACAATCGAATAAGGTGGGCATAATGAGTCATCGAGTGTTGTTGAGGAAGCGAGAAAGTTAAAACTACACCCGTAGTCTTGAAAATCTCACGATATCTGTGAAAACGAGTGAGTGCATCTTGAATTTCATTGAGCGATGTCTCCGTGATTATGTTGCGGCGGACGAGATAACAGAATTTGAGAAACGCACGGAACGTGCGCACAACATCTGTAGGGACGTAGCCTTCGATTGCCGGCAGACATACCTTGAGAGAGTTAGCACTACATTATCCCGACTTCTGAGTAGAATTGTATGTAAAATCACCTTCATGAGGGCCTTCAAATCATCACCTGTCCACTGTTTGAAGTGGCGGCCTTGGGGAAATCTACACAGTCCCGGAAATGAAGGAACAGTTGCAATCCTAGTAGTAGTGGTAGTGTAAAAAAAACTAAGACCGATTAATCAAAATACTGGTCGAGTAAACACACCTTCGGTCAATATCATCTAGAATTATGTTAGCTTGCGACTTTCCATGTGTTCAGTGGATGTATTTTTCAACCCAATCAACCAAATGATCTTTATATGCCCCCTTGATAATTTGATGGAGAATATCCAGTGCGAGCAGCTCATGGATATCAGCGCGGGGGAAATCGTTCGTAAACAGCTGAATATATGAGTTAAATCTAAGTACAAACAGGAGTGAGCAACATTGGTACCACGAGCTCCCTGACTATGCCATATTCGTCCCACAGTGTTGCATGGTCACACTCCTCAATAGGTGCATCTGCGTGAAGTCTTGAGCGGCAGAGATTAATCTCATCAAGGTTGCCGTGACGCGAAAGACATCTGACACGGCATAAGAACAAATAGTATAGTAATGTGTCATTCAAAAGACTTACTTAGCACACCAGTTTCGCACTATATAGGCAAGCAATACTTGTTCTTCATAATCCGTGATGTAAGGTCCAAGTCCATACATTACACAATGATAGTGCCCATCGCCAAAATGCACGACCTCGGGCTTGATCATGCCAGGTTTTAAGTTCTTGAGGATAAATGAGAGCGAGGAATGAAAAATTTGACGCCGGAAATTGCGGAAGCTTGCTGTTTCGGCATGCTGTTTGGTAGCTTTGCAAGATGTGAGGACAATAATACATGAAACAAGCGACCACTTACTTTTAGGCATTGCAAGAAACCCTATGACAACAACGGCATTACGGTGAGCATGTCAGACATTATTCCGAACATTTCCGATAGACGTGTAGAGAGTATAGTAGTCATTTTGCCCCGTTGCAACTGAAATGGTTGTTTTGTCGCTTCCGAGAATGATGGGCACAAATGTTGAGCCATGAGTCTCAGCATCCTCAGCAATCTTGTCCTGCAGATGCCCTTGTCAAACCAGAGGAGAACAAAGGTAAAGAAAGGCATACTGCTTGAGACCAAGCCCAATCTCCGGACATGAAGTCCTGCCACTGGCGCTCGTCATTCTCTGTTGCAAACTCACAGTACGGCTGGAGATCGATCTTGGTAGCATAATCTGGGTTGGAAAGCATATTTCGAACAACGTCGTGGGGATCACGAAACCAAACGTCATGGCTATCTGTCATCCAGGGCGCAGCACCCTCGTCTGGAATCGCACCTGTAAACTTGACTGAAAATGATTGCCATTTAACCTCGCCGAGAGGAGTGTTGTCAATTGTCTTGTACACGTCATGGTAATCTGCAAATGGAGGTGCCTTGCAACCAGCTTGGATTAAAGAAGCTGCCCAGATGTTCAGCAATTGATTGATCGAATGTACCAGGGTCTGGTTCTTCGTAAATAAGTAGTCGGCAAGTTCAAACTCGACACGGCTCCCGTAGGGACTCCAGTCATCCGATGCCTTGTCCGAGAGAGGTTGAGGTGGAGTACCTGGTGCAAGGAAGTTGCCCTTGTCATCACAGGGGCGAGCTTTTGGAGTCATAATGATGAATTAGCTACAGAATGTAGAACCATAAAGTGCGACAAAATACTCACCAGACAAGAAGGGATGGTAATTTCTATACAACCGGCTGCCAGCGCCAACGAATTCAGCTGCTGGTTGCAGAGGATCTTCATCGTCACCGAAGTCCATGGCATCACCAGAATCTAGTACAACATTGGGGGGGGGGGGCACAGGGCCGGGTGAACGGGCATGAGGCTGAATTGATGCGGATGGCTGTGCAAACATGGGGTGCACCACATTCATATGCTGTGTATGCCCCGACCGATTCTTAAACCAATGGTTGCACCCCGACTTGGTGCAAGGAATGCAAAGAGCGCTGAAGTCATGATGCGTCATGATGTGTGAATTAATGGTATTTGGAGTCGGCGGTGCAAACGAATCAAAGAACTGTGTGGATGGAGCTGGTTGGAAGAAAGGTCAATATCAGCTCCCAGCAGTCTGCCGCCAGCTTACCAATGCTTGAATTTATGGTATTCGGAGTTGGTGGTGCAAACAATTCGAAGAACCACGTGGATGGAGCTGGTTGGAAGAAAGGTCAATATCAGCTCCCAGCAGTCTGCCACCAGCTTACCGATGCTTGAATTTATGGTATTCGGAGTTGGTGGTGCAAACGATTCGAAGAACTGCGTGGATGGAGCTGGTTGGAAGAAAGGTCAATATCAGCTCCCGGCAGTCTGCCGTCAGCTTACTGATGCTTGAATTTATGGTATTCGGAGTTGGGGGTGCAAACGATTCGAAGAATTGCTAGTATCAGGTCTGGTGAAAGAAGGCCCAACGTACGCAGAGAGAGCAGGCGGACTTGGAAAGTTGTGTGAATCGATATGAGGTACTAAGGGTTGTTTGTTTGAGTTTAGGAAATTTTGAAGTTTGTATTTCAACTCTTACCATTTATCAGGTCCCATCCTCGGCATATTTCTCCTGCCATTGCCTGCCTTTCATATCTGCCATGGCAACTCCCATCTCTCCTCGACGTACACGCGCCAAAAATGCATCACAGCACCCTGGGCAAGTTGTTTTAGAAGGTCAAAGGAAGCGACGCACCCAGGCCCAGATCGAAGAAGACAAGCGTCATGCCAGAGAAGGACAGGCAGTCCAGGAAGCTGCTGTGCGACATGGAATCAGCCGAATTGCTGGTATTGAGGCTGCCATGGAGGTTGAGCAGGCCACTCAAGCAACTGGGAAGACAAAGCCAGTAAAGCCTCGTCCTAAGGCGGTCAAGAAGAAGCCAACAGCGAAAGGTGCAGCCACCTCAGAGAGTTCCCAGGTGCCTCCAGTACAGGCGATGGTTCAAGGTGCAGATGATCGCACCATGGTGAGGAGGAGGCGTGCTGATGGTGCAGACATAGAAAATTATGGCAATGGCGATGCGATAGGGAATTTGGATGCCGCGAAGCTGAAGAAGAATTTGAAGAAGGTCAACAACATGTTGCGTGAGGCAATCAACGCTGCAAAGAGGCAGATTGTTGATGGAGACCTGCGCAAAGGCAAGGCACAGGCTGCCAGTTGTGGTGATCACAGTCGAGTGGGAGCGGAGTAAGAGCTGAGAAAACAATGTATATCTCAGTGTCTAGAAGAAACTTGCGTAGCACAATGTAAAGTACCTGAGAAAACAATGTATCTACGTTTGGTTAGCGATCTGTATAGTAATAAGAAAAACATAAACGGCTTACATCTCAGTGTCTAGAAGAAACTGAGATGCCCGTACGATGAACTCGACACTTTATATGAAGTCAGTATAGTAATGGTAAATGATGAATGGCATAGAGATAAAAGAAACTAATTTCGACAGCCTCGGCTGACGTCAATGCGTCGTCTCGCTGTATGGACTGGTTGCGCTCGTCATGTCTCACTCTGACGTCGCTAGGCTTCCAGTCAGTCCGTCGTCCGAATGTCCAGAGTCCAACACCAGTGACAAGAAAGGAAATCCTATCGTGTCAGTGGTTCGTTCTCACCATCATGAAGCTGATGCTCACCGAATCAACCCTCCACTTCATGACCCGTACTTGGGCGCTCAGCAATAAAAAATACAATTTATTGGGAAAGGTTAAGGACTGGTGCAATCACGTAGAGCCTGGGACAAACACCAAAAACTCCCCAGTTGCTAGTGACGTTCAATCTGTTTCAGCCAAAAATGTTTTGAAGTCAGCAACTAGTACTTTCTTATCGAGTCAGACGGCGGCAACCACTGTCTCACTAGCCAAGGACCCTCCCCCTACTTTGTACGATCCTTCAGAGGCTTCCGCATCGGATGAGGATGATGAGTTTGAAGAATACCTGTCCGCCCCCACAGGTAGTGGCAAAGTGAAGGCGGCAATGCAGGTAAGTCACTGGCAATGCTTGACATACCACACTTACTGTAATGTTTTGTGTTAGAGTGTTGTAGGGATTGCAGAACCATACTCAGATGAGGAAGTGCCAGTGTCCATTCCATTCAACTTATTACTGTTCTCTCAACAAGCTGAAATTGTGACATATGCTTTAGAGCAGTCTACTCGCACTGTCAGTGTTGCAAAGCGGACAATCAAAGAAGTCGAGAAGGAATACGACGTGGACTCGGACGCTGATTTAATGATACTTGACAGCGAGGATGTTGAAGTTATCTCTCCCAACTCAGAGGTCGAGGAGGTTCCCAAGCCCATGCGCACCACTACAAAGGTAAGTATTCATTTTTGAGAATGATTCTATCATGAGACTGATGCACCGCCAGACCAGCGTAACGGTTTCCAAGAACCCGAACCTGCCCAAGAAAGCAAAAGTGGAATCAATGAGTTCCCCTAGTATTCTGGTATCGCCCAAGCCCGATTTGATGTCCACTGACACAGCGATAAAGCCAAAACCTGGATACCAATGGCGAAACACTGATCTCCCACCAATCATGTTGGAGAACGGCACGTGGCGCAGGAATTTTATCCCGACCGTTTTTCTTTGGGCAGGCTCTCAGCCGAATTTCTGGACAATTGAGACTGAGCATTTACTCCCAGCACTCCAGGCTATTTTTGAGGTCCCATATCCAGGAGTAATGCATAATGTTCAACCGAAAGGCCCTATCATAGGCTTGGTGAGTCCCACTGTTGTTTTCCATGTGCGAATTATTTTTCAACCACAACCAAAGGTGAATCAATGTTTATACTCCTGGTGCAGCAATTTCGGGTCCACAGGGATCGCCCTCGTTGCGAATTTTTTGGCATCCTCAACATATGACAAGAACGAAGAGGATGACGACTTCGACTTTGAACAGGCACTGGCAGCGAATCTTCTCGAGCAGTATGCCTTCCTCTATGAGAATCCAGACGCTTGCGACCCCGACGAGATCTACCGGTCTGCATTCATGTTAGAAATGATTGAGACGGCTCATCTCAATGCAACTGCTGGATCCCTCGACGTACCAGCACTCAACACCCATGATCTGCAATCAAAGGGTATGGAGACTATAATTGCCGCATGCGCTGCCGCAGTAGGTTCCATCAACAGATTTTAAATTTTGAGTTTGATTAACGGTAGTATTTTCATAGCTCGAACGTGCTTTCTCCTTCATTGCCAAACCGAAAGAGGATGAGGACACCCAAACCACCACTAGCAGCACGAAGGGCGGTAGTACGACTCGCAAGCTCAATAAAGCCACCGGCAAAGAGAGCACTGCGGCAAAGGCCTTTTCCGAGATTAACTGCGGGGCCACGATGGCTGAATACTATGAATCCATTACGAGACGTGGACCACAGTACACAGCGGATACGATTGACTTGGTGTGCCAGCACCAGGAGGCAGCTCAAGTCAAAAATGCTCCCATTGAGACCGTGAAACCCAGGGGTGGACGTGCACTGCTCTGTAGGTTTTTTTGCTCGTTGTAGTCTTGTGTTTTACTAATACATCTGACAGAATATTTGTTGTTTTCGGCTTCGTGTATCAGTTTCACTGCTCCATCCTCACATTAATGAACCCCCTCCCCCCCGCCGTCACTTTCCGCTCATCTGAGCCGTCATTTTACTCTACTTTTTGCGCTTTTCAACCACTTTCTCTCTCCACTATTTGCACTTTTGGACTACTTTTTTTGTGTAGTTGACTTTTAATGCCTATGATTGTGCTCTTTCAAGTGGGTCTCGCAAAAATAAGTGTGAAAAAGTTGAGAATATGTATCATTTGAGTAGAGAGATCTACTGAAAAAAGTTGAAACTGCTTTTTTCGACTTTGCACTACTTGCCTACTACGACATGCGAAAAGTTGGATATAAGTGGGTAAAAAGTGAATGCGTGATTTCCTGATGTTGGTGCTCGACATGGTCAATTCGTACCGAGGAGTTCTTCGGGAATTCTGTATCTACAGTGAGCTCGTGCCTTGGGTTCATATGTGTGTGCTCAGTGCTCCCCAAGCATGTCCTCGACCACCGTTTAAGCGTCAATCTGTCTGTTCTATGTGCCTACATCGAGGATATCCTCTCCTCTTTCGTGATAAATCATAGAGTGGATCCGAACCTCCCACTTGATGGGGTTGTTCTTCCATCCAACTGGTTGATCTTCCCCCACAAGTTTTCTGTGAATAAATGTATCTTGCCGGAGTTAGTAGGAGTGCTCCTTGATGCGATAGGAATCTTATAGAGATGTTGCGCACGGATGCTGGCACCGTATGGTGTAACACCTGCACATTTATTATTTGCGCGTTCCGCACCTTGCGCGGTGCGCGTTTTCGTCAAAAATTGCGCGTTGTCTTTTTATCAGCTGATTGTTTCTACAGCTAGCAGGCCAAGCCACTATATCACGCTTAGCGATGATATCTACAAGCACAACACAGACGAGTAAGTCCGTTTCCCACTCCCAATTTTCTTAATCAAATCTGCGCGTTGTCTTTGTATCAGCTGATTTTTTCTACAGCTAGCAGGCCAAGCCACTATATCACGCTTAGGAATGATATCTACCAGCACAATACAGACGAGTAAGTCCGTTTCCCGCCATCTCGCCCAAAGATGCTGATGTGAGTGGGCTCCCCAAACTTCCTCGTCTCCATTTGTTGCTGCCTGTAGTTCTCGTAGTGCAACTCCTTCGTCATCGAGATGAGGTCGAGCATGTGCATAGAGATAGGTAGAGAGTGTTCCTCGTCTCCATCTGTTGCTGCCTGTAGTTCTCGTAGTGCAACTCCTTCGTTGTCGAGATGAGGTCGAGCATGTGCATAGAGATAAGTAGCGAGCATTCCTCATCTCCATCTGTTGCTGCCTGTAGTTCTTGTAGTGCAACTCCTTCGTCATCGAGATGAGGTCAATCGCAAACCCGGGGGTGTCTATGACAGTAAGTTTGACCTTGAACTGCTTTTCCTCAAGCTCAGCCTTGATGATTTCGACTTCGGTGAATCGCAGTTGTCGACATAGTCACCAAACGCGGGGGTGTCTATGACAGTAAGTTTGACCTTGAACTGCTTTTCCTC